>NW_015411706.1:0-1910 GCF_001527695.2 Protobothrops mucrosquamatus
AATCCACCATTACTTACCTTGCCTCCAAACAGGAATCTCGCATTCTCATGGAAGTACCCCCTCCTGCCTCGGAGGAGGTAGAAGGGGGCCACTAGTGGGAGCAGAGATTTCTTAAAAAAGAAAAAACAGTGGAGATGTTGCATCCATTTGGTTCCTTGACTCAGGTTTCGTTTTTCCTGAAAAGCCTGCCTTAGGTTTCGTTTCCTGACTTAAGTTTCATTTCTCCTGAAAAGCTTACCTTGAATTAGTACCTCCTTGACTTAAGTTTCCTGTTCTTTGTGTATGGCAATGAAGAACCATCCCCCTATTGTCCTTTTGTACCCCCCCTTTTTTGATGCTAATGTACCAATAAAAGAGAGGCACGGAGAGGCTTCAGGGTCTTTGCCTGCCATCTCACCTGAAGAAGCATGTTGTCCGTGTGTTTCCTAACCTAAAGCGAGGCCCGTTGGTTTAGGCCAACGTACATCACCACCGTCCTGCAGGGAGCGGGACCCCGGGATTTTGCGATCCCACATCGGATGGCAAACAGAAGAGCTTTGCTCATTTTCTACAGGAGGCTTTTTGAAATTGCCCCCCCCCTTCACTTTTCTGGCTTAAAATCCAGAGGAGACACATTTTCCTCCTGATCAGCTGAGAAAAAGGCAGCTACCGGTATGATTTTTGTAAGAAGTTGAGTGTCTGCTCTTGATTTTAAGGCAGAAAAGCAAAGGGGTGAGGGGCAATTTCAAAGCATCTGGAGATGAGAAGGGAGAAGGAAAATGCAGGGCAGCGAGAAAGTGCTGACCAACAGAAGGAAGGAAGGAAGGAAGGAAGGAAGGAAGGAAGGAAGGAAGGAGGAAGGAAGGAAGACTTAAGGACACCTGGGGAGGTGAAGGAAGCTGCAGTAAACCTCCTTTCTCCTTTTCTCTCTTTCTTGGCTGAGAAGAAGGCAGCCCACATGGCTATTGCTTTGTGCAAGCAGGTGCACCATGGCAGTGATGGAGGGCTGGTGGAAGGATACCAGGGCTGGCAGAGGGAAATTGCAGGGGAGACTTGCACCTCCCAGTCATGGCGCAAGCCATAAGAGAGTTGGCGGAGGAGGTGGTGGCAGCTGCTGCCAGGCAGGTGATCTGCGGGATGAAGCGGGGGCAGCAGGGACGGGAGAAAGCCCCTCCAGTGGCAGACATGGCTATTGCGCAGCAGTGGCAGAGCTTTCACCATCTCTCCCCCCTGGCTCCAAAATGGTGGAGGGGGAGTGGGTAAGGCCCATCCTCCATAGCATGGCAGTCTGGCTCGGGAGGGAAGTGAAAGGGAAGAGGCTGGTCTTTGAACTGGTGGCAGAGGTCACTGAGTGGGGTGTGGCCTGGGTGTGGGGGCCCTGAATCAGCAGGTATGGGGTGTATGGGGCAGCTGAATCCCCCAACCCTGCCCTAATTTGGTTTTTACATGTGCAACTCTTAAAGCATTCTGTGATTTCAGAGAGAACCGGTTGTTAAATTATTTGAATCCCACCACTGCCCTTTGCTGAAACACAGTAGCATAATGTGCAAGTGGAACTTTCTAAGAACTAATTACTCCTGGAGAAAGGGCAATGACCAATAAACAAGACAGATCTAGCATGAATAATGAGGCTTCAAATCCAACTTCTTGTTTATCTCAGAATAAGTTTGATCTGATTATTTCAACAGAGTTACTAAAGTAATCTATAACCCAGCAGTTCCCAACCTTTTCAATACCCCACACCCCTAGAACGCTTTGGATATATTCTCACACCCCTTACAAAAGTAATACCTGATTATGCATATACACTATAATTTTGAAACTTCTAAACCCAAGTTTTTGCATCCCCTGGAATATTGTCTTGCACCCCCAGTTGGGAACCCCTGCTCTAAGCAATGAAATTTAAGCCACAATAAATCTTCCAGATTTTA
>NW_015411707.1:0-1910 GCF_001527695.2 Protobothrops mucrosquamatus
CTGCCAGAGACCCCCTTGATCTCCCCCAACCCTGCCCGGCCCCCACAGACATCCCTCCCCATAAGCAACATCGAGGTGATCACACCCACATTGGCCATACCGACCCAATCTGCCATGACCACCACAGCCACGCCCATCCACTGGGCCACACCCACCTGGCACCTGGCGATAAATAAGTGGGTTTTGGGTTGCAGTTTGGGCACTCGATCTCTAAAAGGTTCGCCATCACTGTTCTAACCCATCCACAGGGACTATGGAAACACCAGTGATACTATCATTGTTTACAGTCTGAAGCTATTTCCACATATAGGGCAAGGTTGACCTTCCAGGACATCAAGGCAGAAGAAGTAACTAAGTGCATAAAATGAACCTTATTGACCTGACTAGATCCGAAATGGATCAAGAACATGAAGAACAGGATGCCTGTTTCGTTGGATCAACAAAAGTAAAGGGAGAAAAGGAAAAGAAAAGGAAAACATTATTTAAAACATCAGATGCGCCATTTCTTTTGTGGGCTTCTAAATACTTGTTGCCCTAAATGTTATTCAGCCAGACTCCTCTTGACAATTTTTTAAAACAGTTTCTAAATAAAGTTATATTATTTCAAGAAAAAATTGAAATAATTTTTGGGGGCCCATTGGGAACTGGGCCGCGCAAGTGGTGGGTGAGCATGTGAAGCTCTATTTGCACAAGCGGCAGTTGGGTGCGTGAAACCATCCCTTCCCTCTTTCCTCCACTACTGCTGCTGCCGCTGCTAGTCCGCATAGCTAGAAAGATTGGGGACTGCTAGGCTATAGGACTGAATCTTGTTAATTTGCCTATTTTTTATCTTCCCTCTCTCTGATATCAAAAGGAGTTGGAGGAAGCCAAATTGAGTCTTTTTTGAAAACTTTCCTGGTCCCCTGAACTTAAAACAACTTCTGCACTTGCTGTTGTTTTAGTGGCTTTTGATGATTTTTCCAATATGATTTCTATGACTCCCTTTATATGACCAAATAATTCTCTCTCACACACATAAATATACAATAAGGAGGAAAAAGGATGGCCACATTGAGAAGGAGAAGAGAGGGAAGGGAAGGGGAGGAGGGAAGGGAAGGAAACAGGTGTTTGGGTCAGAAGGTTAAGTGACAGTTGGTTAAAATTGTTCTATATAAATTGGGAGGAGTTGGTTTTAACCAGTGCTTTTTTTGTAAGAAAAAAAGATGCCAGAACTCACATCTTGTTAATCTTTTATTTAAAAAATTATATATTCAGTTCTTAGCAGGACCGGCGGTTAAAAAGTAATTAGTAATATTTTTTCATTTGGGGTCACACTTTTACACTAAAAATTTAAAAAAGATTTTCAATTCACCAACGATTTTTTAAAATAAAGAAATTATTTACCTTTCGCACGTAGTCAATTACTGTACACACACCCACACGTCAGTTGTGTAACGAAACATAATGGTCGCTGTCCGCAGTAAGCACTCAGCATGCGACCACACAACCAATCACAAGCCGAGCAGCACCATCACAACCAAGGTGGACGAAGTACGCATGCATCAGACTCTACACACAAGCAGCCCGCATGCACCGTGTTAGATCGCGCAGGCAGTAAGATACGAGTCGAGTGACAGTCAGCTCTCGGTTTATTGGCAAGGCATACAGTAAATCCGGACTGCCATCTGGGCCAGGGGAGCCCTCTTTTATGGGATTCCCCTGGCTCGTAATTACACAATTCCATTGGCTGGTAAGACCCCGTTGCGAGTTAGCCAACCAGCAACGGGCATGAAACTGTATGCAGATGGAGAAGGGCAATCACCCTTAATGGGTGATCAGGATGCGCATAGGGGATTAAGGGGGGGAATACAAAAGAACACAACACCCCTCCCCTCAAAGTTCTTGCTATCGTCCTTGATGAATAGTGGTTA
>NW_015411708.1:0-1910 GCF_001527695.2 Protobothrops mucrosquamatus
CATTTAATTGGATCCAAACAAAGGTGGGTTCCTCCCACAGGGCTGGGAAAGGATCGCGTACCATATTTCAGCGAGCATTTATGCTTTATAATTATATACAGCTTGCCTTCAGAAATCGTGGGTGCTCCATCACTGGAGGTTTTTAAGAAGAGGCTAGACCAGGGGTAGTCAACCTTGGCTCTTTTATGACTCGTGGACTTCAATTCCCAGAATTCCTGAGCCAGCTTAGCTGGCTCAGGAATTCTGGGAGTTGAAGTCCACGAGTCATAAAAGAGCCAAGGTTGACTACCCCTGGGCTAGACAGTCACTTGTCTGAAATAGTATAGGTTCTCTTGCTCGAGCAGGGGCTGGACTAGAAGACCTCCAAGGTCCCTTCCAACTCTATTCTATTCTATACATAGGTCAGGGTATATGAGCTAATTACAAAGGAAACACATATTGTCTGTGGGACAAAGAAATTACCAAAATATCCTTTTCACTTCCTCCCCTTAGTGACTATAAGCTATTCCAGCAAAGTTTGTTTAAAGAAACTAATGTGTTTTCAAGGTGTTTTCCAGAGAGGCCAGAGCAATTTCCTTTTTAAAGATGTGTTGATGTCTGACAAGTCATCATCACATCTAGAAACCAGAAGACCATGAGTTCTAGTCCCGCCTTAGGCATGAAAGCTGGTTGGGTGACTTTGGGCCAATCACCAGGAGACAGTGAGTTCTAGTCTCTCCTTAGGCATGAAAGCCAGTTGGGTGCCTCTGAGCCAATCAGCAGAAGACAGTAAGTTCTAGTCCCTCCTTAGGCATGAAAGCCGACTGGGTGCTTTTGAGCCAATCAGCAGAAGACAGTGAGTTCTAGTCCCTCCTTAGGCATGAAAGCCAGTTGGGTGCTTTTGAGCCAATCAGCAGAAGACAGTGAGTTCTAGTCCCTCCTTAGGCATGAAAGCTGACTGGGTGCTTTTGAGCCAATCACCAGGAGACAGTGAGTTCTAGTCCCTCCTTAGGCATGAAAGCCAGTTGGATGCCTCTGAGCCAATCAGCAGAAAACAGTGAGTTCTAGTCCCTCCTTAGGCATTAAAGCCAGTTGGATGCCTCTGAGCCAATCAGCAGAAGACAGTGAGTTCTAGTCCCTCCTTAGGCATGAAAGCCGACTGGGTGCTTTTGAGCCAATCACCAGGAGACAGTGAATTCTAGTCCCTCCTTAGGCATGAAAGCCGACTGGGTGCTTTTGAGCCAATCACCAGGAGACAGTGAGTTCTAGTCCCTCCTTAGGCATGAAAGCCGACTGGGTGCTTTTGAGCCAATCACCAGGAGACAGTGAGTTCTAGTCCCTCCTTAGGCATGAAAGCCGACTGGGTGCTTTTGAGCCAATCACCAGGAGACAGTGAGTTCTAGTCCCTCCTTAGGCATGAAAACCGACTGGGTGCTTTTGAGCCAATCACCAGGAGACAGTGAGTTCTAGTCCATTCTTAGGCATGAAAGCTGGCTTGGTGCCTCTGAGCCAATCAGCAGAAGACAGTGAGTTCTAGTCCCTCCTTAGGCATGAAAGCCGACTGGGTGCTTTTGAGCCAATCACCAGGAGACAGTGAGTTCTAGTCCCTCCTTAGGCATGAAAGCTGGCTGGGTGCCTTTATGCTAATCACTTTCTCTCAGCCCGACCCACCTCACAGGGTGGTTGTTGCGGAGAAAATCGGAGGAAGAAAATGTCTTGGATATGTTTGCCGCCTTGAGTTATTTGTAAAGGTAATAAAGGCAGAATTACAAATACATAAATAAACCCAGGCTATCCTTGTTACAACCTTCAAACTATATTACAGTTCCTTCCAGAATTCTCCAGACTGCAGCCCCAGGCTGGCTGTAAATTCTAGAAAGGTTCCTTCATTAAGAGCAGCAGTTGAAAAGAATCTGATCCCAAGCAAATAT
>NW_015411709.1:0-1910 GCF_001527695.2 Protobothrops mucrosquamatus
GCTTTTTCCTTTATTTTTATCTCTTGCTCTATATCTTTATACCTTTGTTGCTGATTTCGCTTGTAAGCAGAATTCATTGAAATTAAGGCACCCCTCATTACTGCTTTGCTTGCGTCCCAAACCATTGACATAGAGGTGCCTTTATTCATATTCAGCATAAAAAAGTCTTTTAAATAGTCTTTAAGTTTCTGCACATTTGTTTCATAATTCAATAAATTCTCATTTAATCTCCAAGTCCTTCAACTACCTCCATCAGTTGAAAATTCCATCCATACAGGACTATGGTCTGACAATATCCTGGAAAAGATCTTTACCTTCTTAACCCTAGAAATCAAGTCATTAGTAATCAAAATAAAATCAATTCTGGAATAAGATTCATGCCTATCCGAAAAAAAGGTGAAGTCACTTTCTCCTGTATTCCTCTCATGCCATATATCTCTTAATTCAAGGTCTTCCTGTAATGCAAAAAAACTTTTAGGTAATTTAGTTTGCATTGAAATTTTAGAAGAAGTCTTTTTGTCTTTTTTTGAATCTATTACACCATTCCAATCTCCCATCATAATAACAGATTTGTAGTCCAATTGTATTATCTTTTGATGTAAAAGAGTATAAAATTGCTTTTGTTGTTGATATGAATTAGGTGCATATAAACCCACAAGGAGACATTTTTTCCCATTCAATATAATTTCAATAAACACAAATCTTCCTTCTACATCAGCATCTATTAACTTTGGCATCAGTTCCTTCTTAACATAAAAGACTACGCCCGCTTTCTTCTTTGGGGCAGGGGCAATAAAATGTAGACCCAATTTAGGATTAAACAAATACTTTTGATCTTTTAATGTAATATGCGTCTCTTGTAAACATATAATATCATTTTTGTGTTGCTTCAAATAATAAAATATTTTCCTCCTTTTTTGTGGTGAGTTCAATCCATTAACATTTAAAGTTATTAATTTAACCATCCTTTGGCTTTTGAAGCTTCTGAAGCATCCCTTGCAGATCCACCATAACAGATCTTTTGGGCCTAGCCCCTCCCACTGGCTCCGAAGTAGTTGAACATGTTTGGGGCATAGCCTCCTTCTGCTGTTCTTTTTCCTTACGCTTGTAAGCTGCACGTGTCATTCTCTGGTCTTTTGGATCATCCTTTGCCTCCAACGTTTGTAAATTCTGAAATTCTCCTGCAGATAACGACATAACTCCAGGCAAGTCAACAATCAATTGTTCCACTCCTTCTTCTGTTCCTTTAACTGGCGATGTAAAAGATGAGTCAGCTTTCAGAATCGTTAAATAAAAATGTTTAGCCTTCGAAACTGTGTTGAGTCTAAAACGGTTCCCAGCATATGTCAAGGCCATTCCAACTGGTATTTCCCATCTAAAAGGCACTTGCTGCTTCTTCAATTCTTGAGCTAAAAAGGCAAATTCCTTTCTTTTTCTTAAAATTTTTGAAGGTATTTCTTTCAAAAGTATTACATCTTGAGCAGCAATCTGAAATCTCTGTTGGTAGAAGGCCTGTATAATATCATTTCGACGTGTCTTTCTAGAAAAGTAGACAACAACATCCCTGGGCAGTTTTCTCTGACGTGCGACCCATGAATTGACTCTAAATATTTTTTCTATTTCTCCATATATAATTTCAGGATCGCAGTCAAAAACCAACGCTAAGGCAGCTGATACCTCCTCCCTCAGTTTCTCTTGTGCATCCTCCTTTAAGCCCCTGATTCTTATTGCATGTTCCATTTCTCTAAATTGTGTCATTACAATATCATTTTGAGCAATCTCTATACCCTCTTCTACTTTTTCTATTCTCTCCTCCATTCCTTCCATTTTTTCTCCCACTTCTTCCACACGCGCCTCTATACGATCCATATGAAAAGCAAAACCTTGAAAAATTTGAGACATGTTCTCAC
>NW_015411710.1:0-1910 GCF_001527695.2 Protobothrops mucrosquamatus
GTTTGATGAACACTCGGTTGCAAGCATTCTGGCAAGTTCTCGTGGCTTATCTTTGTTTGCTGTGGTTTATCATTAAAGACTTGGCAGGCAGCTACGAAGTGGCTGCCAAGACATTCCGTTGCCTTTGTCTGTGCCGAGTAGTTTGTCAGGCCTCGGCTGACTGGTTGGGGGGTGTGGGTCGGACGGGGGACAGAACATCCCTTCACATCCCCATAGCGATGTGAAAGTGCGTAGCTCTGTGTGACCTTGCTTGTCTGATAACAGCTCGGATCAACAATGTGTCATTGCCTACTTTTCCCTCTTTCTGGCCTATTGCTTTCCATCCTTAAGCATTGGTAAGGAGATTAACCAATGAAGTGCTCTTGCTGGGCTTTTGCCATGTTATACCTTTTCCTGCTTGTAATACTGTATATAAAGAATAAACTGCTGCGTGTCGGCGGCCATTATTTGCACCCTGCAATGACTGAGCACTGATTACTACAGAAGTCCACGTGTCATTTCTCTAATTTTAAAGTTGCCAAGATTGGGAATCTCTGCCCTAGCAGACAGCTTGGATTGTTGTGTGGGAGAAGTAGGAATGGAATTATGTCTTCTGACTCTAGAGAGAAATTAAGGCTGCTAAATTGGCACTCTGGTGAAGAACACTTGTATTGCAATACTTTGGTGAAGGTTTCACTTATAAAGAGAGCAATGGTATTTCTGAAAAATAAGGACTGGAACAAAGATATGGCTCATCCTGTAAAAGCGTGGTTAGGCTCCCAGTGTTTTTCCCCCCTTCTACTTACTCTTCTTTCTGTTTGTTTGTTTCTTTATAGTTTCTTTACAGTTTTGGTGACTTGCCTCCACGTTGGTGATTTGCCTCCACGTTTCCCAACCATGGCTGAAGGTGCAGATGGGAACCAGCCACCGCACAAGCATCCCCGCAATTTGCAGGGGCTGCTGCTGATGGCAGTCATGGCGAGCAACGACGAACCTGATCAGATGGAACCGATGTCTGATGAGGTGTGCAGCTCGGCTCATCAAGAGAGGGAATCAAGTCCAACCTTTAGACATAAGGGATTCCTGATTACCCAGGCAGGAAGTAGGGATGTGAGCAACTGAAGCTGAGGTCCTAGATTTTCTAGTAGGAAGTTGGACAAGGACAATGGACACATGGATTCAGGTCCATCCTTAGACAGGGAAGCGGAATCTACCTCATGTGTTTTGTTTTGTTTTTTGAAAACATAGAGAAGAGAATGTATAGACTTTGAGTTTCTGGAGGAAAGTCTACCTTTAAATTTAGATCAGTGTTTCCCAACCTTAGCCGATTTAATTCTGGGAGTTGAAGTCCACACACCTTAAAATGGCTAAGGTTGAGAAACATTTATCTAGATCAGGGGTCTTCAAACTTGGCCCTTTTATGACTTGTGGACTTCAACTCCCAGAATTCCTCTGCCAGCATGCCTGGCTGAGTCCACAAGTCATAAAAGGGCCAAGTTTGAAGACCCCTGATCTAGATGATGATGGTAATGATGATTATCAGCCTATATTATTACAGAAAGATTAATTAAAGTATGCATATCTAACAAACCTTGCCTATGCATTAATGGCAAGGTTTGGAAGGAAGGAAGGAAGGAAGGAAGGAAGGAAGGAAGGAAGGAAGGAAGGAAGGAAGGAAGGAAGGAAGGAGAAAGATTGAAGGGGAAGGGATGGAGATGGAAGGAAGGAAGGAAGATTGAAGGGGAAAGGAAGGAGATGGAGAAGGAAGGAGATTGAAGGGGAAAGGAAGGTAGGAAGGAAGGAAGGAGAGATTGATGGAGAAGGGAAGGAGATGGATGGATGGAAGGAAGGAAGGAAGGAAGGAAGGAAGCAAGGAAGATTGAAGGGGAAAGGAAGGAAGGAAGGAAGGAAGGAAGGAAGGAAGGAAGGAA
>NW_015411711.1:0-1910 GCF_001527695.2 Protobothrops mucrosquamatus
AAGATAGATAGACAGAGATAGATAGATAGATATAAAAGAAAGATAAGAGATAGATAGATACAGTAGATAGATAGATATAAAAGAAAGATAAGATAGATACAGAGATAGATAGATAGATGATAGATTAGATAGACAGATATAAAAGAAAGATAACATAGATATAGATATAAAAGAAAGATAAGATATATATATATATATAGATATATATAGATATAAAAGAAAGATAAGATAGATAGATAGATAGAGTAGATAGATAGATATAAAAGAAAGATAAGATAGATAGATAGATAGATAGATAGATAGATAGATAGATGATAGATTAGATACAGATATAAAAGAAAGATAGGATAGATAGATATAAAAGAAAGATAAGATAGATAGAGATAGATAGGTAGATAGATATAAAAGATAAGAGATAGACAGAGATAGATAGATAGATAGATAGATAGATAGATAGAGAGATAGATATAAAAGAAAGATAAGATAGATAGATAGATAGATAGATACAGTAGATAGATATAAAAGAAAGATAAGATAGATAGATAGATAGATAGATAGATACAGTAGATAGATATAAAAGAAATAAGATAGATAGATAGATAGATAGATACAGTAGATAGATAGAAATAAAAGAAAGATAAGATAGACAGATAGGTAGGTAGGTAGGTAGGTAGGTAGACGGACGGATGGACGGACGGATGGACAGACAGGCAGGTAGGTAGGTAGATGGACCGACGGACAGAGACAGATGATAGATAGATAGATAGATAGATAGATAGAGAGAGAGAGAGAGAGAGAGAGAGAGAGAGAGAGAGAGAGATGTGAGAGAAAGAGAGATAATATAGAGATGAAAGATAAATGATAGAGATGATAGAGAAAGAAACAGATAATATATAGAGATAGAGATGAAAGATCAATTATAGAGATGATAGATAGATAGATAGACAGACAGACAGACAGACAGACAGACAGACAGACAGGTAGGAAGGTAGGCAGGCAGGCAGGCAGGCAGACAGACACAGGCAGGCAGACAGACAGACAGATAGATAGAGAGATAGAGAGATAGAGAGACAGACAGACACAGACCTTCAGACAGACAGTCCCCTCCCCTGAAAGAGGGGAGAGAGAGTCAGCCCCTTCTCAGTGGGTGTTTAGAGAGCCAGGGAGATCTGGTTTTGGGGGGGCACCAGAGGAGCAGAGGAAGATAAATTACGGTGCCCTCAAACGTGGGTGAGTAGCGGAGTTTGTGGGTCTTTCGGGGGGGGGGGTTTGCTGCACTGCCTGCTTCCTCCTTCCTTGCTGCCCTGAGGTTTTGTCGGCCGCTCTGGACTGACAGACCGGAGTGGCATAGAAGCCCTGTAATACTTTATGCATGTGTCAGAGCTGATTCCTGGCCACGGCCTGGACAAGTCTCTGCGGTTTTGCGGACAGCATTTTGAACCGGGGCTGGCCTTGGGCGCCTTTTTCCTCCAGCTGAGCGAGAAGGACCAAGCCTGAGAAGCCCAGCTGGCTCGGGGGCCAAAAGGGGACGGAGACCCACCGTCTGCCGGTGGCCAGCCTGGTGCCTTCGCCAGGCCCCCCAGCTGCCCCCACTCTGATAGCTACTGTAGCCCTGAAACAACTTTGGAGGGAAGCGGAAGTGAGAAGGATGAAGGAGTGACTGGGAACCCCCAAAGATAATCAATGGAAGGGCTTCCATCCCAGAGCTGCAGGAACCTCATCCCTGGAGGCTTTCAAGAAAAGATTGGACAGCAATTTATACAGGATGCTAAGGTATACTGCCTTGGACAGGGAGTGGACTAGAAGACCTCCAAGGTCCCTTCCAGATTCTATTCTATTCTATTCTTATTTCTAATTCTATTCTAATTCTATTCTAATTCTATTCTATTCTATTCTATTCTATTCTATTC
>NW_015411712.1:0-1909 GCF_001527695.2 Protobothrops mucrosquamatus
ACTTCCTGACGGTTAGAACAATTAACCAGTGGAACAACCTGCCTCCAGAAGCGGTGAATGCTCCAACACTGGAAGTTTTTAAGAAGAAACTGGACAGCCATTTGTCCGAAATGGTATAGGGTTTCCTGCCTGAGCAGGGGGTTGGACTAGATGACCTCCAAGGTCCCTTCCAACTTTATCATTATTATTATTATTATTAAACGTTTGTCTGTTTTCTCACAACTATCCCAAACAGTGAACCTTTCATTGACTCCAAGGGATATGCCACCACTAGCTAGCACCAGGCAGGTAAAAGACAGTTGTTCAAATGCTCCTGGCTGCCTTGCAACTCCACTAGCATCAACTAAGGAATTGGTAAAGAGGAATGATTCACCGAAGATGATAAGCAACACCTTATCTGGAAATAAGCATCACTGAATTCATGATTCTTTAAGGTAAGAATGCTTATAGACTTAGTTCTGTTCAATGGCGTACTAGATTTATTCTCACTCCCTTCTTCGGAGAGAGACCGTCTGGAGAGCCTTCCTCATGAGGTAAAGTCCACTCATGGAGGATCCTGATTTCTCTTGGTCCATAGATAAAGTCCCCGTTGTAAAACCACAGTGGGTTTCAAAAAAGATGTTCAAACCCACAGAAGGCAGTGGTTTTCTCTTGGCTCTGTTTCGGCTACTTGCTTTCACTATTTGCATCTCCTACCTATTGATAAGGGGAAAAAATGTTCTCCTTTTGTGTAAGATATTCATCATTAATGAGACCTTTGTCCATTCAAGACGAAATCCCCCAATACTTTTGTGTTTAGGCAATGCACAATTTACATTGCAGAGAAAATCTACTTCCCGTGGTGTTACTGTGATATAGGGGGGAGCCAATGGTATTAGATCAGGGGTGTCAAACTCAATTTCATTGAGGGCCGCATCAGCATTGCAGTTGCCCTTGGGGGGCCGGGTGGGTGTGGCCAGGGTGGGTGCAGCCTACTGGGTGGGCATGGATGGAGTGGGTGTGGCCTAGTGGGTGGGTGTGGCCAGCTCTACATCGTTCGCGTCAAGGGTGCCTGTGGGGGCCTGGGCAGGAGTGGGACAGATCTGAGGGTCTCTGGCAGAAGGGGGTGGGACCGGGGCAAGCACCAAGGCATGGTCCATTTCTTCATTCCTCACAAAGGGTGACACCTCCCCAGCATGCACCCAGGGGGCGGGGCTGATGCGGCAGGGGCCGGTTCCTCGCTGTTTCCAGACGGCCTTGTGGAGCTAAGACTGAATGCGTTTCAGCATAGATGGCCACCACAAAATTGTACATTGGCTCCCGGCCAGCCTGGGCCAGGGCCAAGGCAGCGGGGGCCGTTCCCTCACTGTTTCTAGGATGGCTTCGCGAGCCACATGAAAACACTTCGTGGGCCGCATCCGGCCCCTGGGCCTTGTGTTTGACACGTCTGTATTAGATCATGTAATTTATACATGATTTTCCTTTTATAAAGGCTGTCACTTCATTCCACTGAGCCCTGGCTCTATTACAATACCATTTATATAGCAACTAAGGTACATTAGCCTATAAGGAGATCGACTTGCACTAAAGTATGTTTCTAATTGTCTAAATAGATCAGGTTAGGGAAAGTACTTTACAAAATTAGATTTTGTTTGAGATTTGATTTAGGAAGTATCACTCCGGTACCTGGAGAGAGAAGAGGACGACCAGCAACAAAGTGGATTGACTTAGTTACAATGGCAATGATACTCCAGGAGACTTGGTCATAGGAGACTTGAAAGAAGAGATATGGGATAGATTGTCATGAGGGGAAAAAATCAATCCATATGATTGCTATGTAAGTATGTATTATGTATGACTTGATCATACATAATAATTGACTCCCATGTTTCATCCTTCTTTTTTTCAGTGAATTTCAGCGATAATTTCT
>NW_015411713.1:0-1909 GCF_001527695.2 Protobothrops mucrosquamatus
TTATTTATTTATTTATTAAATTTATATACCGCCCTATCTCCCTTACGGGACTCAGGGCGGTGAACAGGCGATACTAAAAACCACAATAATAAATAAATAGTTTCTGTTCTAAAATCAAATTAAATAACAGGCCTGTTCTAAAAACACCCCATACAAAAAACCCCACTAAAACATAATCAAACTACGCCAGGCCGGCCGCACGGAATAGATGGGCCTTCAGGGCTCGGCAAAAAAGGCGCAGGTCCGCAACTGTACATAGGTCGGGGGGTAGGTCATTCCAGAGGGCAGGAGCTGCCACAGAGAAGGCTCTTCCCCTGGGGGTCGCCAGCCGGCATTGTCTGGCCGACGGCACTCTAAGGAGGCCCTCTCTGTGGGAACGGACTGGTCGAAGGGAGGTGTTTGGTAGGAGGCGGTCTTGCAAATACCTAGGTCCATTGCCATGAAGCGCTTTAAAAGTTGTTACTAACACCTTGAAGCGCACCCGGAAGGCCACCGGCAGCCAGTGCAGCTCGCGCAGGAAAGGTGTTACATGGGAGCATCTAGAGGCCCCCAAAATCCCCTGCGCAGCCGCATTCTGAACTAGCTGGAGCCTCCGGGTGCACCTCAAGGGGAGCCCCATGTAGAGAGCATTGCAATAGTCCAGGCGGGAAACAACGAGGGCTTGAGTGCGTAGGGCATAGGGCTTGAGTGCGTAGGGCATCCCGATCCAGAAAGGGGCGCAACTGGCATATCAGGCGAGCCTGATGAAAAGCCCCCCTGGCCATGACCATCAAATGATCATCTAAAGACAGCCGAGCATCCAGGAGGACGCCCAGGTTGCGGGCCCTCTCCGCGGGGGCTAATGACTCACCCCTGATAGCCAGAGATGGAACCAACTGGCTATGACGTGACGCCGGAAACCACAGCCACTCGGTCTTGGAGAGGGTTGAGATGAACCCTGTTCCTCCCCATCCAGACTCGCACGGCCTCCAGGCACCGGGACATCACTTCCGCGGCATCGTTGGGGTGGTCCGGGGTGGAGATGTACAGCTGGGTGTCATCTGCGTACTGATGAAACTCCACCCCGAAACCATGGATGATCTCACCCAGTGGCTTCATATAAATGTTGAATAGGAGAGGCGAGAGGACCGACCCCTGTGGTACACCACAAGTGAGGCACCTCGAGGTTGACCTCTGCCCCCCTGCCAACACAAATTGTGTCCGGTCCGAGAGGTAGGAGGAGAACCACCGTAAAACAGTGCCCCCCAACCCCAACCCCCCTAACCGGTGCAACAAGATACCATGGTCGATGGTATCAAAAGCCGCTGAGAGGTCTAACAGGACCAGGATAGAGGAACAGCCTCTATCCCGAGCCCTCCAGAGATCATCAACCAACGCGACCAATGCTGTTTCCGTGCTGTGCCCAGTCCGGAAGCCGGATTGGCACGATTCTAGATAGACAGTTTCTTCCAGGTGCTGAGGGAGCTGTCGTGCCACCACACTCTCAACAACCTTCGCAAGAAAGCGAAGGTTGGAGACAGGCCGGTAGTTGGCCAAAGCAGCTGGGTCCAAGGAGGGCTTCTTGAGGAGGGGCCTCACCACAGCCTCTTTCAAGGCAGCCGGCAAGAACCCCTCACTCAAAGAAGCGTTGACGATTCCCTGGAGCCAGCCTCGTGTAACCTCCCAGGAGGCCAGTACCAGCCAGGAGGGACATGGGTCCAGTAAACATGCGGTGGTGTTCAGCCGTCCCAGCATCCTGTCCATGTCCTCGGGGGTCACAGGATCAAACTCTTCCCACAAAATGGACTCAAGACCTGCCTCCGTTGGCCCGTCTGAACTAGTCCAATCGGAGGCTAACCCGGCCCGGATCCGATCAATTTTGTCATGCAGGTAACACCCAAATTCCTCTTCCCGACCCTGCAAAGGGACA
>NW_015411714.1:0-1909 GCF_001527695.2 Protobothrops mucrosquamatus
TCTTATTCCAGTGATTGCATTTAATCTTTTGCAGGTAAAGCTGACCTCATTTCATGTTTCAGCCTCTTAATTGTGATGAAGTCTTCTGTACTTCAAATGCCATCTGCACTCCAGACACACTGAAGAATAAAACATGGCAATTAAAAGAAGTCATGGCAGCCGAGTGTTTCTATTAAAAGATAATTCAGACTAAAAAAAAATTCACTTGCTAAGGAAGCTGACTAAAGCTACTACTGCCTTCTCTGACCTGGTGCCCTAATATGTAGTTTTTAAAATTCCCATAATTTCTCAATGGATATAGATGTCCATATTTCTTTAACTATGATGTGTAGAGGTTATAGGCTATACTGAAATCCCACTTAAGGCTGCACTGTGGGTAAGGATGTTTTAGAACTGAATTTTGTTTGCTTTGCTTTGCTTTCCATTTCTGTTCATCCACCTAACCCATGTTTGTCTATTCTCATTCACACTGTTGAATGAGAAGGTGGTATACTATGACTAGGAGGGATTTTGCACATCTTCAGGTTCTGCACCAGTTGTTTCCATTCACAGGCTGGGATGCTCTGCTCACAGTAACTCATGCTCCTGTGACCTCTCTTTTGGGTTATTGCATGAGGCTGCTCTTGTAAAGCATTTGGAAGTTTAATTGGTACAAAATGCAGCTGCAGGGCTAGTAACTAGTGTCTCTAGTCAACTAGATACTTGACACATGTAACAACTGTGTGAGCTGCATTGGTTGCCAGTGTGTTTCTGGATGCAATTCAAGGTGTTCCTTGTCACCTTTAAAGCCCTTCATAGCATGGGACTGGGTTACCTGAGCAACTGTCTCTTCCCAGTTGTTTCTGCCTATTCAGTTTGCTTTGGCAGGTTGGGCATACTATGAGTCCTATCAGCCAAGGATTGTTGGATGGCAAGGACTAGAAGAGATGTCTTCTCTGTGTAGTTCCTGCCCTCTGGAATGTTCTCCCTTCACAGGATGACCCTGATGCTCTTTCACTTTTGTAAGGCTGTGAAAACCTGGCTTTGGGACTGAGCCTTTGAATGTGTGAAGGACCCCATTTCCTGGCTATATTGACATCTATAATGACATTTATTCTCAGCTGCCACATATACTTAATTTTGTACTATACTGTAACTGTTTTTAATTGTTATGATGTTCACTACCTAGAGTTATTTGAGATGGGCAGCTATAGAAATTAAATAAATAACTAAATAAATAGTTTTAATAAATACATGCATTATCATTGAGCTATAGCACTTTTTAAAAAGTAGATTCTTGACCTTATTGATTTGTATTTTTATGCTTTTTCTGGATCTAAAATTATGTCATACAAAATTTTGCCCTCCCAAGTTATCATAAGATATTCTTTTTTTAGTCTAGCTTGTAGTTGTATCTAACCATTCAATGGCCACATATGGGTGGAGCAAAGAGGAATGGTGTCAGATTAAATCTTTGACTTTAAAATCCCATCCACTCTTTTTTATGTAAACTGACTTTTCTATCCATCCCCCCTACTTTATTTAATTTTAAATCACCAAATTTATATTAAACTTTTAATATCAAAATTAGTGGTAGCAAAAGAGGAAAAAAATTCCTTGAGAAGTTGTATGGATCTCTAGGTTGTGCGAGGAAAATCTAATTATCATTAAAGATTAGATCATTTGTTTGTTGCAATGAAAAAATGTTACATTTTTTACACATTTTTATGATGAATGAAACACAAACACTATAGCAAAATTTTTGTACACTTATGAAAGGATCAAGCAGCAAACAGATATAGTACATATTTATTGGTCTTAAAGAAGTAACTTTGGTTTTTAAAAAAACTGATTATTTTTACTTGCTGAAATTTAAATTTCAGTGCACTCACTTATTTAAAAATTGCAGACAAGACCCATGACTATTCAT
>NW_015411715.1:0-1909 GCF_001527695.2 Protobothrops mucrosquamatus
AGAAGAAGAAGAAGAAGAAGAAGAAGAAGAAGAAGAAGAAGAAGAAGAAGAAGAAGAAGAAGAAGAGGAGGAGGAGGAGGAGGAGGACTGTGGTGTCCTTGGTGCTCTCTGAGCCTGGTTATTTTCTTGCAGATGTTTCATTACCCAACTGGGTAATATCATCAGTGATATAAGAGAGAGGGGTTTGCGAGGAGGAGGAAGAGGAGGAGGAGGAGGAGGAGGAGGAAGAGGAGGAGGAGGAGGAGGACTGTGAAGTTTTTTGTGCTCTCTGAGCTTGGTTGATTTCTTGCAGATGTTTCATAATCCAACTAGGTAACCTTATCAGTGCCCTGTCAGTGTTAGTGGGATTATTTTGGTGTTTTTGATGTTTGTTTCAATTCTTCAGGAGCATCACCCCCCCCATCCCCATTCAAAATGTTTCGATTCCTTCCAGTCTTCCCATACTTCAATTTCATCTCAAATAATTTGGCCACTTTTTAAACTCTTAATTCCAGAGAACTTTGCTGGGTTCCAGTTCTGTTCACTCATTTGCAAAACGTATTTTAATTATGATTTTAGCAATGGATAGATCTTCTCTATTCACAACCTGTCCTTTCGACTCTCCCAATAGTGGACACTTCACCCCCTTAACTGATGGTCATTCTCTTCTTTTCTTTCCTTCTGCCTTTCCAATCATTATTGTAGGACAGTGGTTCTCAACCTTTTTAATGCCGCGACCCCCAACCGGTCGTAAGTCAAGGACTAAACCGGTCGTAAGTCGAGGACTAAACTGGTTGTAAGTCGAGGACTAAACCGGTCGTAAGTGGAGGACTACCCAACCGGTCGTAAGTCGAGGACTTTCCCTGCCCGGGAGCGCCGCGCATGCGTGGTTCCGCCCCCTGTGCCGGCCGAGGCGTAGCTGGCAAGCGGCAGAGACGGAGCAGGCCGACCACCAGCTGGCCCAGCCCAAGGGAGGTAAGGCACCCGCCGGAAAAGGGGGAAAAATGGCAGACAGCCTTGCTTGGCAACCCCCGTGAAATGGTCGATCGACCCCAAATGGGGTCACGACCCATAGGTTTAGAACCGCTGTTGTAGGAGATGACCAGGTTGAGCCTGAGGGAGGGGTCAAATGCGTCATAAGTTACAAGTCCCTGCACTCCCACAAGAGATCTAAGTCCCTTGAATGCCTTTTTTATCCCCCGCTCATTTCCCTTGACTGTTAGTTGGTCAGATTCTTGTAGAGAGCTTAAGCTTGCAATAAATCCTTATACTCAGTTGAACTGCCTGAATCTCCTGATTTTCCTGGCGCTTGACAATTACAGCCTTTTTCAGGAAGCCAGAAAACCTGTCACACAATTGATTGTGCCTCATGTGAGAGCTCTGGGTTCGTTTCTTCCATAATTCACTGGACTTTTTTTTTTCCCCTTGGCTGCCCATGGCCTCAGGCCTCTTCTCCATATGCCCATCAATGCACACTCACTCTCTAGTCTACTTGCTCTTTCTGCACACATTTCCTTTTCATTTCAAACATTTTTCCAGTCTTCTTTATTTTACTTCTTTCCTTGAATTGGCATTTTACTCCATTTGTGTCAGGAATTTCAACATTCTTCACCCGAATAAAGCAAAATGCAAGGCCTACATTCAACTATTTCCCCCCCCCCCAGTCTTCCTTCATAAACAATCAAGGAAATAGACAGAGGACATGAAGGGAAAGAAAAGTCTGATTCCTGGTGTCAAGAAGCTAAAATAGTAAATGCAATATCTTACCTATGTTGCATTAACAGTACATGTACAATCAGAAACCCCCATTTAGTGTAACACAAAAGTGCAATAATAGATTAGATGTAACAGAAATGGCTATTTCTCTCTTTTCTTCCGTAAATGCAACCGTCGCTCTCATTCCATAATATATTTTCCTGTTGTGGTCCCT
>NW_015411716.1:0-1909 GCF_001527695.2 Protobothrops mucrosquamatus
AAACTTCCTGACAGTTAGAACAATTAACCAATGGAACAACCTGCCTCCAGAAGTGGTGAATGCTCCAACACTGGAAGTTTTTAAGAAGAGACTGGACAGCCGTTTGTCTGAAATGGTGTAGGGTTCCTGCCTGGGCAGGGGGTTGGACTCGATGACCTCCAAGGTCCCTTCCAACTTTATTATTATTATTATTATTAAGAAGTTGCGGATTCATATGATGTAAGAACCCAGCCATAGAAGGAGAAGCTGAAAGGTGGGTGAGATAAAAGAAGGGCCAGTGAAAATTAGTCAAGATAGGAGGGAGGAAGCATTTCAGGGAAGGGGGATTTCCTTTAGATTTTAAAAGCTGGAAAACCTTAAAAACTCTTAATTCTTAATCCTATATAATCTTGTCTAAAAGCAAGATTTCGCTCAGTGGAAGCTCCTGGGGAATTTTGTCTTAAAATTGCAGAAATTGTACAATATTTATTGTATAAAATCATGTTAAATATCTCAAAATTATAACAAGATACCACTTTGTACACTGCCTGTTGTTCTTTAAATCTCTAGCTTGTTTTTGCGAATTTCATCCACTTGACCCAAAGGCTTCCCTTTTCTCTCGACCGATCCATTTTTTCTTTACATCTGTTTTGCAATTTGATCCTTAGTCATTCTCTCTTTATGACCAAATTATCTCAGTGTTCTGGTCATTCTCATTCCTTCTTGAGTCTCCAGATGGTCATCACGTTTTTGGAACTATCTAGTCTTATCTCTAACTATCCATTCAAGCCACCTAACAGCATACTTTTTCCCCCTGGATTGCTTACGTTTGGATGCAATCATTCAGCAGTGCAAATCTTTTTTCTTTCTTTCTTTTTTAAAGCAGAGCTACAGACTGATGTCCAAGCCAATCCAGGTTTTGAAAGAAATGGGCCTTTTGTGGAACTGATAGGATGCAGCCATGATATTTTGGAGAAAGCAGGACGGTGGCTCAGAGATATTATATTGGTTGAGGAAACTGGACGGATTGTTATACGGAATCATAACATTTTAAACCTGAGCAGTGTCCAGCCTCTCGAATTGTCTCACCTTCAGCAACATTTTGGCATTAACATCCTGGAGAGTGTAAGTGGAGCAGGGGCAGCCCTAGAGATCGAAGGGTCTCCCCGAGCTGTGATTGATGCAGCCTTTGCAATTGAATTCATGCTACAGTCTACAGCCAAGCAAGAAGCTCTTAAGATGGATGGTACGTAGAGTTGTATGAGCATATTCCACTGATAACAGATATTAATCTAACCTTTAAGAATTCACAGGAAATTTTGGTTTAATTAACTTTTTAAAAGCAGATTTCTAGTCCTTAGCAAAAGCAGTTTTAGAAATTTACATAATCTTTATTAAACTTAAAAGGAGTTTTGTTTCAGCATCTCACTATGAATTGCCCAATGCTTGCTAACAGCAAATAGTGGACGGGCAGACTGCTGGGACAAAACTGCACAGACATAAGTTGTACCTTTAAATGTTTGTATCATGACTTTCTTCTTATAATGTAGAAAGTAATATAAATCCATGTCAGATAAATTAAAATAGCAGAATTCTACAATGATAGTCTGAACATGCTCTGCTCTAGGAAAATCACCCAACCATCTTTTTCAGAAAGCCAGAGGTTGGCTTGTCCATTTTTTGTTAAATCGTATAAACTAGTACAGCATTAGAATATTATTTAACCTCTGATGTCAGTTGCTCGGTTTCATACTGCAAATTGTAATAAAATTGATACATATCAGTGGAATCCACAGAGGATCCGAACTTTGAAACAACATATAGTGAATGAAAAAAATATTTTAGTCGTGTTGGCTATATTAACTATTTTTTTCTTATTTCATCTTAGAAATATCATTTGCACAAATGTCCCGAGTCAGAAATACCCCAA
>NW_015411717.1:0-1909 GCF_001527695.2 Protobothrops mucrosquamatus
CGTGAGGCATGTTAAAAACTGCATTGTCAGCACCACGGAAGGAGTAGATCTTTTGGTGTGGGTCTCCCACCAAGATCACATTACACTTTTGTGAGCGGACAATGTCCAGCATAGCTAGAGAAAGGAAAAAGAGAGATCTTCAGAAGCTTGATGTGGAAAAGAAGACAAGGCCAACGTTCTCACAGGAACAAGACCCTCAAAAAGAGAGAGTGCCTATAATGAGCTGTGGGTTTTAATTTTTTCATCTTTATCATAAATGATGGGAACTGGAGTTTCCAAAACAGGAGAGGTTTGGAGGAAATCACACCCCAATATCCCAAACTCACAATTCATGGATCTTACGGAGTTTTCCCTAATATTTCCCTAATCACTGTTTCTCAACTTTGGCAAGTTGAAGCTATGTGGACTTCAACTCCCAGAATTCCCCAGCCAGCCCTGTGCAAAGAATTAAGAATTCCTTGAGAATTATTCCTCTGGGGCAACTGCACCAAAAGATGAATCCAACCAACAGAGGCAGTCGCCAAAATTCCCGTTGCCAAGCAAGAGAGTTGTTATGTGACTTTTGTCCCTTTTTACGACTTTTCTAGTGCCGCAGCTCTTAAGTGAATCACTGCAGTGGTTAAGTTAGTAACACGGTTGTTAAGTGAATCCGGCTGTCCAGCTACAAAGACATATTATTCTGCTTCACCCTTTTCTGTCATAGCTTGTCAACAGACTCGGGGGGGGGAGGCAATGTTTGTTGTGTGCTTGTGCAGGTGTGAGTGTTTCCATGTGGGACCCCAGGTCACTGAAGATCTGCTGGCTGAGAACTGCAGAAATTTTCTCACAACAATTATCAGACGCTTAATTGGGGGATGTGACCTGCATTCCATGTACTTTTAATATCCTGCTTGGCGCCATTTTAACCAGAGCTGGTTTTCTATTCATCTGTGCCGGTACGCTGTACTCAATAAAGTTTGCACTAGCGATTGGAGTGTCTCGGTTGTGCTTACTTTGTTGGGATCATCAGTCGGGGCTTCCCCATTGACTTTGTTCGTCAGAAGGTCGCAAAAGGGGATCACATGACCCCCTGGGATACTGCGACCGTCGTAAATATGAATCAGTTGCCAAAGCTCCCAGTTTCGATCACGTGACCGTGAGGATGCTGCAACGGTTGTGAGAAAAATGACCGTGTCCCTTTTTTCAGCGCTGTCGTAATGTCAAATGGTCACTAAGCGAAATGTCGTAAGTTGAGGACTATCTGTACTTGGGAAACCTCACTCACCGGGGGTGCAGTCTTGGGCCTCATCCACCAAGATGACATCGTAGCCGGAAAGCGAAGGCTTCTGGAGTTGCCAAAGCTTCAGGTAACCTAAAAGACGTTAAGACCGATACTTAAAATCAACATCAGCGCACAATAAAGCAACATTTGTGTTTTCTGGTCTGGGACTCCTGTGTTACAACGGAAACAGAGCCCACTATTTAAAAAGGAAGCATGGTGTTATATTTTCTTTGAATACAGGGTTTCCCAAGCTTGGCCACTTAAAAGATGTGTGGACTTCAACTCCCAAGATGCTTGCTGGGAAATTCCCGACAATTGAAGTCCACAAGTCTTAAACTGGCCAAGAAAGGACTAGAACTCCCAGCCTCCTGGTGATTGGCCCAAAGTCACCCAGCCAGATTGCATTCCTAAGGCGGGACTAGAACTCACTGTCTACTGGTGATTGGCCGGATTGCATTCCTAAGGCGGGACTAGAACTCACTGTCTACTGGTGATTGGCCGGATTGCATTCCTAAGGCGGGACTAGAACTCACTGTCTACTGGTGATTGGCCGGATTGCATTCCTAAGGCGGGACTAGAACTCACTGTCTACTGGGAATTGGCCGGATTGCATTCCTAAGGCGGGACTAGAACTCACTGTCTACTGGT
>NW_015411718.1:0-1909 GCF_001527695.2 Protobothrops mucrosquamatus
CAATATTTTTTATCTTCCAGTGCAATGCATGATCTCAGTCATTACTGCCGTACAGAATCATGCCACTACTGAAATAGCTCCCTTTGACAAATGAGATCTAGTTAACAATTCTGAAGTTTCTAAGAGTAGAAAGAAACTGGAACAGTTTCTGGAACTGTCCTTCCATTGGAGATGCATCCTTCATGATTTCCTCAGTGCCATGCAATTTTTTCCCCTTGCAGCATTTACAATTAGAAAGAAACAGAAAAGCCTTTGTATGAAATAGTCAGAGTGGTGGGCCATGAGAGACCTTGCATCTATGAATGTAGTTGTAAGAAATGTAGATGTGTAGAAAGATGTAGAAATTTTCTTTTTAAAGAATAAAGACCTCTTATAAATCTTCCACAGTTGGGATGAAATAGTTTTAAAAGCATAGTGCATGAACAGGACTGCACAAACTGCTTTAGATATTTAATTATGTACATATTCATTACCTACATTACTTTCTCACAATGACTGCTGTAGCTACAAAATTATAGGTTCATACATTAAACTATTTTTAGCACAGTGAAGGAGAACAGGCTTAACATTAAGCTTATAATCTGACTAGTTGTTCACTGTTAAACTTACCATATTTTAAAAATTAACAAAGACAGTTTTGAAGGGAAAATAATACATGGTCTGAAACCCAATCTGAAACATTCCCTGGCACGAAAGGATTTTCTTTTATCTCCTCCTTCTTATATTTATCTTCTTCTCCTCTTTTTCCCTGTACCCTCAGGATCTATGCTGAAAAGTTGAGGACCCTCCAGTGTAGATTTTGAGGACATTTGGGGAACTCAAAGAGGGGTGATAGATATGCCTTTTGGTTTTTCTGACAAAAGGAATTGTATCAGCAGATCTATACTATTGGATTTCACCAAGAGAAATAACACGTTCCTTTACTGAAACAGTAACTTACAGTGAATATTTAAATGATTTAAATATTTTAAAAAAATATATTGTGTATCCACTTTATCTTTTATAATGTGAGCTTTTTAATGCAGTTTTGCCATTTCTGGACGTATAAAGCCAACACGGGTTTGTCAAAAACAGATCATGCCAGACAAATCTTATTGCATTCTTTGACCAGGTGACAAGATTAGTGGACCAGAGGAATGCTGTGGATATAATTTACTTGGACTTCAGTAAGGCATTTGACAAAGTAGATCACAACCTACTACTTGGTAAGATAGAAAAATGCGGGTTAGACAGCATCACCACCAGATGGATCCGTAGCTGGCTGACCGGCCGTACTCAGCATGTGGTCCTCAATGGAACAGCATCTACATGGAGGGAAGTATGTAGTGGGGTGCCCCAAGGCTCTGTTCTGGGCCCAGTGCTCTTCAACATCTTCATCAACGATCTGGATGAGGGGATAGATGGGGAACTCATCAAATCTGCAGATGACACCAAGCTGGCAGGAATAGCCAACACTCCAGAAGACAGGCTTAGGATACAGGAGGATCTGGACAGACTTGAACACTGGGTGCTATCTAATAAAATGAAATTCAATGGTGAAAAAAGTAAGGTTCTACATTTAGGCAAGAAAAACCAAATGTACAGGTATAGTATAGGTGGTACCTTGCTCAATAGTAGTAACTGCGAGAGGGACCTCGGAGTCCTAGTGGACAATCATTTAAATATGAGCCAGCAGTGTGCTGCAGCTGCCAAAAAAGCCAACACAGTGCTAGTCTGCATTAACAGAGGGATAGAATCAAGATCACGTGAAGTATTAATACCACTTTACAATGCCTTGGTAAGGCCACACTTGGAATACTGCATCCAGTTTTGGTCACCACGATGTAAAAAAGATGTTGAGACTCTAGAAAGAGTACAGAGAAGAGCAACAAAGATGATTAGGGGACTGGAGGCTAAAACATATAAGGAA
>NW_015411719.1:0-1909 GCF_001527695.2 Protobothrops mucrosquamatus
CTGGCCTAGGGAATTTTAGCGGGGTTTTTTAGGGGATTTTTAAGGACAATTTTAATGATCGGCCTGTTTAAATATTTCTTTTTAATTCGGCTTTTAATTATTGTATTTGTATTGTAGTTTTTATGAGGCTGTTAGCCGCCCTGAGTCCCATGAGGAGAAGGGCGGGGTATAAATTAAATAAATAAATAAATAAATAAATTAATAAATAAATATATTAAATTTATAAAATATATCCTCCCATTTTACTATCAAGCAGCTCTGGGTGACTTACAACTGCACAAAAACACAAAATAAAACAACAAGAACAGTAAACATGTCAAAAGAGTCAACACTAAGGATTATAACATTACAATTAACCAAGAGCTGGATAGAAAGGACCGATGTGCAAGGAGGGTTTACAGGGCTGCAGATCTGAGACCTTTCCTTCCTGCATTGGTTCCTCAGTGTGTACACAATGGCAAAAGGCAGGAGGGGGAGCATCTCTTCCCTTCCTCTCTTACTCTCAAGATGGCATCCACTCCTCTACCTCAGAGGTAAGGAAAGTTTTGCAACATGGCCGCTGGGGAGGTCATGCCTCAGGTCTGAGTGGGGATGGGGAGAAAATCTCTCCTGGGGAGCCTTGGCAGCCTCAAAAAGAAGAGCCCCTTGGATTCCTGGAAAGACTTTTATGGCTTGCAGTGGAAGGTAACAACATTTGCAGAGCCTTTCCAAGTAATCCTTACCTCCATTTGGTGTAATTGTCTCTGGCACAATTAAGGAGTTGTGCCTCTGAACCTCCTCCTCATGCTTCACCCTTCTCCTGGGTTGAGTGGCACTCCATGTAAAGAGTTTAGGACCCCTTAAACACAAATGTTTATATGATTCTGTATATCCTCTTAACTTTAAGGCTTCCAAATGCACTCTTCTTGTTGGTGCTAGGGATGAATGCACCCTTGGCTTTAGCCATCCTATTGGGATGTAGAGATTGTTAGATATTCTCCTTGGAAAGAATGACTCTCATTGGCAGGGCTTGATGGAAGTCAAGGGGGGGCTCCATAACCTGCGGCCTGTCAGACGTGGGTTCCATTGCTGATTGGGCAGAAGTGAACTCCATTGCTCATTGAACAGATGTGGAATCCATTAAGGGTCTTGCAGATGTGGTGTCCATTCATCATTTAGTAAGGGAAATTCTTTCAAGGGAGAGATTCTGAAACCCCCATTTACACATTTTATTTATACATTTATTTTATTTACACTTTTTATACATGAATAAATTACACATTTATTCAGGAGGCCCAAAAATTGTTGGCATTAAAATGTAGCATGAGGCTGTTAGCATAAAATTAAATTATATTATTGGCTAATTGATCCTAACCTTTTAATTAAATTACTGCTGACAGCTGAGGATTTAAAAAAAAATCCCATAAACATTTAAGATACTAAGCAAGAATTTCCCTGTAGCTTAATGTTTTGTTGTTGTTCTAAATTAACCCTTCTTTGCTGGAGTATCTCACTTGTGACTGGCTCCTTTTTCATTGGAATTCTCTGAATCTGTCTACATTAGGGAAAACTTTACTACAGGAATTCAGACTTGTTGTTGACTATGTCTTCTTCAATTTCCTTCCAACTGTTCCAAATGGTAGGTAGTAATGAAGTAAAGAAATCAACAACAAACTTCTACCAACTGTTATCTCAAGAAGCATGCTGCAAAATCTTGAAAGTTTCATGACATAAATTTCAACTGGGTATACTTCAGTAATGTCAGATACACCCACACACATCCGGTAATACTTAAACACATTTCTGCATTACTTTTCATAAAGGCTGTATTATACTTAAATTTTTAGAAAAAGCATATTCAAATATATAATGTTGCTCCAAGCAGAAACAGTGACAAGGGGCCATTCAAACCATGCAAAAATTTTGGCCC
>NW_015411720.1:0-1909 GCF_001527695.2 Protobothrops mucrosquamatus
CGCCCCTTCCCCTTCCCCCCCCCCCGAGGGGAAGACGAGATGAAGAAGGATGCCATGGAGCTCAGCCCGGAGCGGTGGCGATGTCAAGCTGGACTTCCGAGGCAGCGGCGGGCACCTGAGGATGCCTGGCTTGAGCTGAGCCCTTCTTCGGGAACCGAGTCTCGCCCACTGAGCTGCTCCCTACATCTGGGGGGGGGGGAGGCGGCGGGCCAAAGGCGAACGGCAAGCCGAAGCGACCCCCCATCCTGGGGCCAAAGTTAAGAGCCGCGCTTCTAGCTTCCTGGCCGCCTCAAGGCTTGGCTTAAGAGGGGTAGAAGCTGGAGACCCTTCCCGGGGCGCAGGGACGTCCCCTTCCCTTGGGGCTCGACTTTCGGTACTTTTAGGTTCCCCCAGAGGCAACGCGGATGGAAGGGTCCCTGCCACTACGACCCCCCTCCCCTCCCCGTCTGCACTTCCTAAATCGCCCCCCCCCCCGGCGGTCTCCAACTTCTTTCGCGAGGAAAAGGAGCGGATCCCGCGCAACTCCCGGAGAAAAGCGACCTGGGCGCTTGGGAAAACGCCTTCACAAGACCGCCTCGCCTCAATTGGACAGGCTGAGACTTCAGAAGGCCGATTCATCCCCCGCAAACAAACACTCCACTGATTGCAGACCCCCCCACCCCACCCCACCCACCCTCCGCCCCCCGAACGTGAGAAGCCTTTAAATAACGCTGCCCGGAGCCCGGGAGAGCCAAATGCATTCAAGGAGCCGGGAGGGACGTAATGTGAGACATAATTAAGAGGCTGGCGAGGTGAAAGCGGTGGGTGGGTGGGTGGGTGGTGGGGGAACCCCGGGGAGTCAGATCCTCAAGTGGGAAGATAAACCCGGGAAAAACGCTTATCTTGCTTGCGTGGGAAATGCAAGGCCCGTGGCTGATCCGCGGGAAATCAAAAGAAAAAGAAAAAAAACCCAAACGCAGCGCGCTCTTCCGTAGAGTTTAATCCATGCGCGAAGGGCGATTGAAATCCCTCTTTGTCGGGAATAATCTAATTGCGTTGGAGGCCGTCCAGAAGCGCCTGGCCGGCCTCCCTACTTCTCATTGTCTGGTGTGCAGATTCCAGGTGTCGAAGAGGAATAAACCTAGCCGGCAGATCCTCGGCTGGAGCGTCTATCCGTGCAGGTTTTGCTGCCGCTTAATAGATGGAGTTACGAGCTCGCCGTCGCGTTTGCGTCTTACTGAGCAATTAGGTACAATAGGTAGGAAACGGCCTACAGATTTTCCCCTTTCATCCCTCTGAAGAGCAACAAGCAGAGAAGGAAAGCAAGCAGAGATGATAATAATAATAATAATAATAATAATAATAATAATAATAATAATAATAATAATAATAATAATAGTAGTAGTAGTAGTAGTAGTAGTAGTAGTAGTAGTAGTAGTAGTAGTAGTAGTAGTAGTAGTAGTCATAGAAAATGATAAAATTAAACTGCTCTGGGACTTCAGAAAGTCATAGAAAATGATAAAGTTAAACTGCTCTGGGACTTCAGAATTCAAACAGACAAGCACCTGCAACATAACACCCCGGACTTAACAATTGTCGATAAGAAAGACAAAAAAGTCTGGATAGTGGACGTGGCAGTGCCTGGAGACAGCAGAATAGAGGAGAAAGAACTGGAGAAGATAACAAAATACAGAGACCTACAAATAGAAATAGAAAGACTGTGGCAAAGTTAAGCAAGGGTAGTACCAATAGTAATAGGCGCCTTGGGTGCAATCCCAAAACAACTGGAGCACCACTTGAACACCATTGGCATTGACAAATTCGCCATTAGTCAATTGCAAAAGGCGGCCTTACTAGGAACTGCTTCCATCCTGCGACGATATCTGTAATACCATCAAACATCCACATCTGCCTATCCCAGGTCCTGGGT
>NW_015411722.1:0-1908 GCF_001527695.2 Protobothrops mucrosquamatus
TATATAAAAATATATAAATATATATATATATATATATATATATATATATATATATATATATATATATATATATATATATATATATATAACTAAAGACCTACATACAAACACCCGCGAAAACCTCAGAAAACATATATATATATGTATATATATATATGTCTTAAAAACAATATTAAAAACTGACAGTTGATTCCTGGGAGTGTTCATGATAAAAGTTTATAAATATAAATGAGCACCAGGAAAACAAAACCCTTTAAAAAATTTTAAAAAAGTTTTAATAAATAAATAATGACCCAAGCTTTCGCCGGCTTTCCTGCCGGCATCTTCAGGGGTCCGTGTCAGTCAATGGGAGGGCACTCCTTATATTGTAGCCGTCTTTGACCCGGTCCATAGGTGCTGTCGCGATGTTCCACCGTCCAATCACCACTCCAATTCTTATTCTCATTTCAATGAGTTGATCTACCTGGATCTTGCCTACTTCACATGATTGTTCCACACCCATTCTCTGTTTCCTACCTACTGATTGTTTAATACGCACACCTCAGTCTTCCCTCTTTTTCTTTTTCTTTTTCTTCCCTCTCATACTATAGACCCCCACCCCCCCTCTCTCTCTCCCCATCGGGGTTTGGTATTTCTGTAGAGCAGCTGCTCGCGAGCGGATAATCGGCCCTACAAAGGGACATTGTTGTGCTTTTACTTCTCTTTCCCTAATCTCCTCCTCCCCGCCGTCCACCTCCCCCATCCCATCCGGTGGCTGCTGTACTCTATCTACCTGGTCTTTCTTCCCCTCCTCTTGCCCAGACATCCTATCTACCCTCTCTATCTCTCCCCTCTCCTCAATCCACACACCTCCATCTTGCTCGCCAGGTGGTCAATCCCAGCTCCCTCTCCTCCTCCTTGCCCCGGGGGCACGTACATGCACGTGCATCATTTACACTACACTCCCACTTATCCTGCCACCGTGCCTCTCTCTTCCTGCATTCCCCCCACTTCCCTCTCGTATCTTCCACCTCTCTCATACCTTTCACTCCCCCCCCACCCTCACTCGCACCCCCATTCATGCCACTCACCCTACACTCCCACTCCTCCTGCCAGCGTTCCTCTCTCATCCTACATTCCTCCTTTCTACTCGTGCCTTTCGCCCACCCTTCACCCTCACTCTCACATCCATTCGCGCCATCTGCATGGCACTCCCACCCCTTCAACCACCGTATCTCTCTCTTCCTAAAATCCCCCCCTTTTCTCTCATACCCTTCACCCACTCCCCACTCTCACTTTCATGCCCGTCTATGCCATTTATACTGTTTTCCCACTCATCGTGCCACCCTACCCCTCTCTTCCTACATACCTCCCACTCCTCTCTCTTACCCTTCATCCCCCCCATTCTCATTCTCGCGTCCATTAGCGTCGTTGACACTACTCTCGTCATACCCCTGTGCCTCCCCCTTCCTACAATCGTCTCCCTTCCCTCTCATACTCTTCATTCTCCCCCCGCCTCCGCTGGGGGCGGAGGGGAAGAAAGACCAGGTAGATAGAGTACAGCGGCCACCGGATGGGATGGGGGAGGTGGACGGCGGGGAGGAGGAGATTAGGGAAAGAGAAGTAAAAGCACAACAATGTCCCTTTGTAGGGCCGATTACCCGCTCGCTAGCAGCTGCTCTACAGAAATACCAAACCCCGATGGGGAGAGAGAGAGGGGGGGTGGGGGTCTATAGTATGAGAGGGAAGAAAAAGAAAAAGAAAAAGAGGGAAGACTGAGGTGTGCGTATTAAACAATCAGTAGGTAGGAAACAGAGAATGGGTGTGGAACAATCGTGTGAAGTAGGCAAGATCCAGGTAGATCAACTCATTGAAATGAGAATAGGAATTGGAGCGGTGATTGGACGGTGGAACATCGCGACAGCACCT
>NW_015411723.1:0-1908 GCF_001527695.2 Protobothrops mucrosquamatus
TCTAAAACCTGGGCCGCTTAAGCCATCCTTGGGAGGTAGAGAGGAAGAACCCACCAACCCCTTTAGGGAGGGAGGGAGGGAGTTCTTAAAACACTTTAGCATCAGATTTTCCCATGATGCTCCTCCCAAAACAGCCCATCCCTTCCGTAAGGCTGCAAACTCCACGGGAGACCCAGCCCAGCATTGCAGACCCAGAGAGGGGGCTGGGTGGAGAAGAACGAGCAGCCCCCAGCTGGGAAGACTCCAGAAGCAACGTTTACTACTCTCCCTTCATGCCGAGCGTCCTCCCATCCCTGCTCCAATCAGGAGCCCAGGATGGCCTTTTGACCTGCCAGCAGCTTCTCTTTAGCACATCCAGTGAAGGGACCCCCCCCCCATTTCCCATTTGGACGGCCAGGACCCACTCCCCACTCTTGGAAGCCTTTCTCAGGCTCCTTCCAGCCTCTCCAGCTCAATTCAAACCCTGCCTCTGTGGAGGATGGGACTTGGGTGTCCCCTGAATGCTGCCCCCACCCATCTTCCAAAGCAGCCTTTCCTGCAGAAGGCATCTGGACTCCAGTTCCCAGAATCCTCCAGCCAGCCAGCATGACTGAGGCCCGCTGGGGTAGAGAGGGAGCCAGGGAAAGCGCTGCTGTTCAAGCAGGGAGAAAAATCCACCTGAGGCCAAGTCAGAAACTTCCAGTCCCTGCTCCAATCAGAGCCCCGAAAGGCCACCTGCCCTGCCACATCCAGCGATGGCAGCCCCCCTCTCCGTTCCCCCTTTGGACGGGATTTCCAGGCAACGAGAACCATCAGCCCCAGGAGGAATGGCTTCCCTCCAGAAGCTGTGGGTGCTGCAACCCCGGAAGCGTTTAAGAAGAAACTGGACAGCCGCCTGTCTGAAACGGTATAGAGTCTCCTGCTAGAGGAAGGGGCTGGTCTAGAAGACCTCCGAGGTCCCTTGCAGCTGTATTCCGATTCTGACATCCCATCATTTGAAGATGATTGACTGTTTTCTTTGGGGTGACAAAGAAACAGGTTTTTTCTTTGCTTTCAATTGAGGTGCTTTTGATGTGTGTTGAGGGATGGTTTTTTAAAAAAAGAGATGACAGAAACTGAAGGAGAGAAGCAACCTGGAATGAAGGAGGAATTTCCTAACAGTGAGGACAATTGACCAGTGGAAGGGAAGTTGCCTTCAGACGGTGTGGATGCTTCATTACTGGAAGAAGAGATTGGACACCCACCTGACTGAAATGACATAGGGTCTCCTGCTTGAGCAGGGGGCTGGACTAAATGACCTCCAGGGTCCCTTCCAACTCTTGTTATTTGTCTAGAATGGCCTAGGGTCTCCTGCCCGAGAAGGGGGTCAGACTAGACGACCTCTGGAGTCCCTCCGTTAATTCCATTACTACTTCTCCTTCTTCAGAGCAGTTTTTCCCACCAAAAGGTGGGGGGTGAGAGAGGAATTTCCCCCTCCCAGGATCCCCACAGCCACAATGGAGGGTCTCTTGGCCTAGGGAGGGAGGGGAAGAGCCCCTCTTTTAAAGTATGGAGGAAAAAAAAAACCACCGGAGGCCAAAGAGTCAAAAAAACCCAGAAACGTCCTTTATTTCCACACACATCTGGTGGCTCGTCGCTCGCTCTCTGGCCAGGGGGGGCAGATGGCGGCTCCTTCCGTTGGCCTGGGGGGGGGAAAGAGGAGGAGGTGGCAGTCAGACTGTGTTCCCCAAATAAGATCCCCTGCTCCCTGAGATACCCCCACCCCACCCCAAGACCCCATCCTCCAAGTCTCCGCCAACCCAGGGACCCGCCTCCCAGAGACCCCCTTCTGAAGACTCACCCCCATCCAGGGGACCTCACTCCTGGAGACCCCCCTCGCCAAGACTCCACCCATCCGGGGGACCCCGCTTTTGGAGACCCCCCTCCCCA
>NW_015411724.1:0-1908 GCF_001527695.2 Protobothrops mucrosquamatus
AGGAGAAACTTCCTGACAGTTAGAACAATTAACCAGTGGAACAACCTGCCTCCAGAAGCGGTGAATGCTCCAACACTGGAGGTTTTTAAGAAGAGACTGGACAGCCATTTGTCTGAAATGGTGTAGGGTTTCCTGCCTGAGCAGGGGGTTGGACTCGATGACCTCCAAGGTCCCTTCCAACTTTATTATTATTATTATTTTCTCGAAGGCTGAAAGACATCCAAAAAGGGATGGTTCCTCTCAGCTTTGAAGGAACCTTTTAAAAACAAATTCCAAAATATTGTAAATCAATTGATTTTCTCATCCCCTGCCCCAAAATGTTTGTTTCCTGTCATATTCCAGAATTTGTCACCGGGCGCATGCAAGGCTTGGTTGTATTCTCCCTTTGGTGCCTATTGTATTCCTGACTTTCCCTCCACCCCAACCTTATCCAGTACAGAGATCACTCACAATGATCTCTTTTAAAAATTAGGTGTTTTAATGACATTTCTTTTAAATGTTATTGCTGCTTAAATGCCGCTAATTTGAGAAATAATATACATCGCCTCTTATTTACCTTTTATATCCGTCCAGTTGCAGGTTCCAATGGGTGCTATGACTTTTTAAGACCATTAAAAGCTTCATCTCATCCAGGTTACATCTACCCTAGGAGGAGGGCCTTTTCTGCCCTTGCCCCCACCCTATGGAAGCTGTTGCCCCCTAAGATGAGACTGGTCCTCACTTTTCTGGCCTTCCAGAAGAGCATAAAAACCTGGCTCCATCAACTGCCCTGGAGATCCAGGAGAGGTACCTATCCTTAGGATGGTTGTTGGCCTCCTTCTTTTTAACTGTGTCTGCTTTTTCGTAAGAATGTTAATGTCTTTCAAAGTAAATGACCTTGGCTGATATTGGAAGCTAAGTGGGCTTAACCTGATTAAAAAAAAACTTGGCTGGAAGGCTGACGAGGCTGTAGGCTAAATGTGGAAACTGGAAAAAGAAGAAGAAGAAAAAGCAATGGCCAACTGCTAAAACACTGTTGGAAAGAAACACAATGGCCCTTTTCTGGCCGATAGTTAACGGGAACTAAATTTGGATGTATAGAGCTGGATGTATAGACATACATCTGTGGATGTATTTGGAGCTGGATGTATAGACATAAATCTATATACTTGGTCATGGCAACTGGACTTTTCTTTTCTTTTCTTTTTTGGTTAGAGTAGGCCACCTTGGCTCTTTTATGACTCGTGGACTTTAACTCCCAGAATTCATGAGCCAGCATGGCTCAGCTTGGAAACTTCTCCCTTTCCCTTCAGCGTGGCTGGCTCAGGAATTCTGGGAGTTGAAGTTCACAAGTCATAAAGGAGCCATACTTCCCCCATGCTGGCTCAGGAATTCTGGGAGTTGAAGTCCACCAGTCATAAAAGAGCCAAGGTTGCCTACCCTTGGTTTAGGCTGACTGAAAATGCTCAAGCATTCTCCCCTTTTCCCCTTCTACATCTGAGAATCCCACCCAACAGAAAAAGCACAAGGAAAGCAAAAGGTGTAAAATGGCTGCAATTCCTTAATTGTCACAGTGTTGACATCAAATGCATTAAAACTCTACACCAGGGGTTCCCCACCGGGGGTGCTCGCACACACCCCTGGGGATGTGAGAGACGATATTCCAGAGGGTGCAAAAACTTGGGTTTTCAAAATTACAGTGTATATGTGTAATTCGTTGCCGTTATTTCGAACTTTTGTAAGGGGTGCGAGAATATATCACAAGCGTTCTAGGGGTGCGGGCTGTGGTGGGATTCAAATAGGTGGACAACTGGTTCTCTGTGGATGCCGCTTCTGGAAGTCCATTCTGGACCTGGGCAACAAAAAATTAGCTACCGGTTCTGCCGAAGTGGTGCGAACTGGCTGAATCCCACCACTGGGTGCGGGGTA
>NW_015411725.1:0-1908 GCF_001527695.2 Protobothrops mucrosquamatus
ATAGAGTATTCCAAATAAACTAGTATAGATTGACAAAGGTGCATTTCTCAAGTTTAATGCAGAAGCTGTTGTCATGAAGACACTGAAGAACTGTATGCACTTGGTTGTCATGGAATGCATTGTCCTCAGAATAAATATATATATCATCTCAACAATAAATTACTTGTTCAAGAAATTATGGAAATATGGTTCATAGATCGTTGAGAGACTCGCTCATTGCCACTCTATATGACATTATTAAATATTCAAATATCCCATAATGATAGTCAAAAGCTATCATTCATACAAATCAGATTTCTCTCAGGACTAGCTTGTGCATTCTGAGTCTGTAGCCCTTACAGTCCCAAAGCAACTGTGGTAGTAGGTGTGAATGACATTGGGAAAAAGGGCAAAGAGATGCAGCCAAGAGGATAGTCAGATAGAAAAACAACTTAGCCAACAGCAGGAATTTGGGCCAAATGGTTCAGAAGAGATTCTCTCCCTAGTTTCCTTGAGCTGTAAAGGAGACGAAAGGAGAAACGTACTTTCAGTCTTGCAAGATTTTGTTAATGTAATCTTACAATAAAACAGAATTAGCTCATCTGGCTGTGTTTCCTGTCTATTTACCTCACAAGGCTGACAACTGAATAATGTAAAGAGGAGACCAAATAAAGCTGCAGAAGTTTCTGATAGTTGCCAGTGGAGAGTTGTAAAGGATAACTGTGCTGTGATTGGAGCTATTAAAGTAATCAAAAAGTAGTCTTAAAATGAAGATAGGTAGGATGAGTAGAGGAAACATATTTGCATGCATTGAATTATTTAATAAGGTTACCAGTTATAGCTGTATTCCTGTGCTAAGTATGCATTACAGAGTAAAAGGATTGATTAAATGGCAATGTGTAACTCCACAGGTCTTATTTAATTTCTGGTTGATCCAGCTTCATAGCCCTTGGTGGTTATGACTGTCACTTTTTTTTTTTTTTGACAAGCCAGAGTGGAATAAGGCATTTACTGAAAAAGTGCCCCACTTCTTTACAACCATGGCATTTTAGGTGTAATGATCAGAGTCTCTGCAATATTGACATATGCCTTATATGTGCTGGCAGATACTTAAGCAGTAAGAAGTGTTCTATGGGTAGTTCTCAACTTATAACCACAATTAGGATAATTTCCATTACCAGTTGTTATGTGAATCCTGGACAATTTTACAACCTTTTTTGCCATATTTGTTAAGCAAAACATCACGGTTGTTAAGTGACTCATGCAATTGTTAGGGGAATCCAGCTTCTTCCATTTATTTTTCTTGTCGGAAGCCATCTGGGAAGGTCACAAATGGTGATCATATGACCCGGGGATGCTGCAATTGTCATAAATACATATTAGTTGCCAAGTACCCAAATTTTGATCATATGACTATGAAGATGCTGCAAGAGTTGTAAGTACAAGGACCCGTTGTAAGTCACTTTATACTGTGCTTTTGTTATTTTGAACGGGCACTAAATGAATGGTTGTAAGTTGAGGACTGTACTGAATTATAGATGCATGCATTCAATTGGTAAATTTCAAATCAAAGTCTGCACAAGGAAGTAGGAAGGAAAAGGGAATGAAGCAGAGTGGTAGCTTATTGTACTACCCACGACAACTCATTTTTGATAAATGCTCAAGCATGTTGTCATTGTGTCTGGAGTGCCTTGATGAACCATCTCATATTTCATCAATCAATCCTTGAACTGGTGAGACTTCCGGTGGCAGGCGATTTCGCTGGTCGCAGCTGTTTGCTGCCTCCCGCCTGTTTTGCGTAAAAGCCGGTTTGACAGCCAGCATCTGCTGTCAAACGGCTTGATACCTTTCCCCTGGGCATAAGGGGATCGGTGAGCTGCCCGGGGTAGGAGTTGAGTTCCCGAGTCGTCCTATATGGACGATGTAGGC
>NW_015411726.1:0-1908 GCF_001527695.2 Protobothrops mucrosquamatus
AGGAAGGAAGGAAGGAAAGAAGGAAGGAAGGGAGGGAGGAAGGAAGGAAGGAAGGAAGGAAGGAAGGAAGGAAGGAAGGAAGGAAGGAAGGAAGGAAGGAAGGAAGGAAAAATGAAAAGGGAGGGAGGGAGGGAGGGAGATGGCTGGAGCCCCCAGTTATGGACCAAGCTCTGGAAGGCACAATTCAGGTAATCCTCCCCTTACCACAGGGGAACGTGGTGGGTTTTCTGGCAGACGTTTCCTTACCAAACTAGGTAACGTCATCCGTGCTAGAAGGGGGCGGGGTTTTTAGGGAGGAGGAGGAGGAGGAGGAGGAGGACCTTGAGGTTCCTGCCGCTCTCTGAGCTTGGTGAGTTTTCTTGCGGACGTTTCATGACCCAAGTAGGCAACTCCATCAGGGCCAGAAGACCTGGACTAGAAGGCTGGTAGGACTGATGACGTTAGCTAGCCGGGTCGTGCAAAGCCTGCAAGAAACCGCCTGCAGGTTGTGATGTCACGGCTGTCTTCTTCACATCTCTGTCCTGACGAACTGAGGCGACCTGCTTAACCAGGTTGTCCGTGCTCGTCGCACACTTACGTAGGTATCCTGGTCGTAGATCTCAATCACGACGTCGGGAGGGGATTCGGCAATACTTTGGGGAGCCCCGAAGATCTCGATCTCGTAGAAGATCAGCGTCTGGTCCCAGGTGGGGTTCAGCGTGTTCTTTGCTACGACCGTCTTCTGGCTCTGGTGTAGGAAGGAGACGATGGCGTAGGGGTCTGGGAAGGAAGAGAGGGAGGGGGCGGTGTGAGGGCCCACCTTCCGAGCTGCCCAGGAACACGACTGAGAAACATCTGCACTCTTAGCGTGTCCAGAGGAAGTCCTCAACTTACAAATGTTCATTTGGTTACAACGGTGCTGAAAAAAGGGACTTACGACTGTTTGCACACTTACAACTGTGGCAGCATCCTAATAATAATAATAATAATAATGATGATGATGATGATGATGATGATGATGATGATGATGATAATAATAATAATAATAATAATAATAATAATAATAATAATAATAATAATAATAATAGTAATAAAGTTGGAAGGGACCTTGGAGGTCATCAAGTCCAACCCCCTGCTCAGGCAGGAAACCCTATACCATTTCGGACAAATGGCTGTCCAGTCTCTTCTTAAAAACTTCCAGTGTTGGAGCATTCACAGCTTCTGGAGGCAGGTTGTTCCACTGGTTAATTGTTCTCACTCTTAGGAAATTCCTCCTTAGTTCTAGGTTGCTTCTCTCCTTGATCAGTTTCCATCCGTTGCTTCTTGTCCTGCCTTGAGGCACTTTGGAGAATAGTTTGACTGCCTCTTCTTTGGGGCAGCCCCTGGGATACTGGAAGGCTGCTATCCTGTCCCCCCTCGTCCTTCTCTTCATTAAACTAGACATACCCAATTCCAGCAACCGTTCCTTATATGCTTTAGCCTCCAGTCCCCTAATCATCTTTGTTGCTCTTCTCTGTACTCTTTCTAGAGTCTCAACATCTTTTTTACATCGTGGTGACCAAAACTGGATGCCGTATTTCAAGTGTGGCCTTACCAAGGCATTGTAAAGTGGTATTAACCCTTCACGTGATCTTGATTCTATCCCTCTGTTAATGCAGCCTAGCACTGTGTTGGCCTTTTTGGCAGGTGCCGCACACGGCTGGCTCATATTTAGGTGATTGTCCACTAGGACTCCGAGGTCCCTCTCACAGTTACTACTATTGAGCAAGGTACCACCTATACTTCCCTTGAAGGAGGCCACCAAACTGGAAGCTGAACTGACATCCTTCAAAGGACGTCTTTGGTCCATTCCTGCTCATCACAACACAATCACTCCTGCTTCTTCAGGTTCTAGTTCAGTGGTGGCGAACCTATGGCACGGGTGCCAGA
>NW_015411727.1:0-1908 GCF_001527695.2 Protobothrops mucrosquamatus
GTCAAATATAATGGATTGAATAAGATCCCGTATATACCATTTTACACATAAAATGAAGTTTTTATGTCACATATTTCTAACTGTGTCTAGATCTAAGCCTTATATTTTCATATATTAATTTTATTTTCTTTCATATGAAAATATCAAGTATTTCCTTATAGCTTTCAAATCTATCTTTAAAGCATTCTAACAGTTAAAACAACACAACAAAGCAAAACACAAAACTGGTCTCCTATGCTGGTACCCGATGATTTCCCCAAATTTTCTATTAATCATAATTACCTGCCAGGGTGATTGGAGGAAGAGCCTCCATCTCTTCTCATCCATTTTTTGGCCCCCTTTATGTTTGGCAGAGTGCAAGGCCTTCAGAGCATGTGCCACAGCATAGACTGCATTGTAGATGCTATAACTATGTACATTCATGGTGGCCTCAAAGACAGAATTAGGAAGAGTCTCCAGCTTCTCTTCTCCAGTGCAGATCCTTTCAGCATTCCCATGTGTAATATCACTGAAGAATGAGCATTCAAATGCATCTTTCCAGAAATCCCTAATAAATCCATCATCTTTTTCTAGGTTTGGGTTTCTCGTCTGTGTAAATTGTTGGAATCCAGTCAGCTCCTTTGAGTGAATTGCAATGGAAAGGGCACCATGGAGAAAATCAATGGGCAACTGTCTTTGCATCCGAATGGAGGTGAATTCCATCTGGGCTGTCATGATCCAAACTTTGGCCTTTCTTTCCTTTGGAATATCATCATAACTGGAAAGATAGATCATTACTCTGAAAGGTACTATGCCTGTGATTTCAGTACTTAAGATGACTGCAATAACTGTACTCTCCATTATTACTTTGAATATTTTACCTACATTATCTATCCACTCAGCACCTTCATTACCAAACACCATTTGGGGAAGACATTCTATAAAGTCAAAGCAGATTCCTCTCTCTGAAAACATGGAAAGACTCTTTTGAATGAACTTGTCTCTATCTTCATCATACAGAGAAACTAATCCAACCCAGGTCCATCCAAAATGCAAAAATAAGTGCAGTATTCCTTTAAATTGGTGATACTCATCTGGGAACATCGATTTGACAAATATTGCTGTTTCAGTATTCATCAATGGAGCTGATCCATATGTGATCTAAATGGAGAAAGTCAGAAGAACAAAGGAATAAAGGGTTTCTTCCAAAATAAAGAAAATAAAAGTAAAAAGTAAATCATACTGTATCTGTTGATTTAATCCAATCTCTGGGTTTGAGTGGGATACAAGAATAGGATGCTTAAAATTAGTTTTACGTGACATCTGCAGTTTTGCTCATCAGGTAAAAAGGGACAGCCTTATGACTTACTCATAGTTTTGCTCAAATATTTCTTTTCAATGACTGAATTTTTGAATAGAACAAATAGCTGGTGAACATCTCATATTGTTCCATTTTTTGTATCACCTGGGGAAATTTGTAGTTGCACAGAATGATTGCCATGTTGACACAGCTGTTAATACGGGCTCCTCCAATGACTGCTACTGTAGTGGTCAGGTCATTACATTTGTAGTTGGGTATAAATTTATCTTTTGTAGATAGAAATTCCATTGCCAAATGAGAAGTTGTAATTTCCTCATGGCTGTCAGTAGCAATGTGAAAACCAAGGCTAACATTAGGTAACAGCCCATTTTCATTGATCTCCTTTACAGCAAATGCCAGAGCCAAAGTTTGCTGGTAATTATGAGTGATGAACCTTCAGGGAAAGTTATAAGCCTTGTCAATATATTTCTGTTTCAGAATTCGACAGCTATTTTAATTTATACATATGTATTTATAAAGATATAAATTAGTGCTGATTGTTTGTTCTGGACACCTGGCATTTGTTCTGGACACCTGACACCTTCACTATCAAATAATAGCCCTAGATT
>NW_015411728.1:0-1908 GCF_001527695.2 Protobothrops mucrosquamatus
GGAACGGTTGCTGGAATTGGGTATGTCTAGTTTAATGAAGAGAAGGACGAGGGGGGACATGATAGCAGTGTTCCAATATCTCAGGGGCTGCCACAAAGAAGAGGGAGTCAAGCTATTCTCCAAAGCGCCTGAAGGCAGGACAAGAAGCAACGGATGGAAACTGATCAAGGAGAGAAGCAACCTAGAACTAAGGAGAAACATCCTGACAGTGAGAACAATTAACCAGTGGAACAACCTGCCTCCAGAAGCGGTGAATGCTCCAACACTGGAAGTTTTTAAGAAGAGACTGGACAGCCATTTGTCCAAAATGGTATAGGGTTTCCTGCCTGAGCAGGGGATTGGACTAGATGACCTTCAAGGTTCCTTCCAACTTTACTACTACTACTACTACTACTACTACTACTACTACTACTACTACTACTACTATTATTATTATTATTATTATTATTATTATTATTATTATTATTATATTATAAGCCCCACTACACCCTGCTGATAAAAAAAACTGGATTGGAAACCTACTTGGCACAATTGACCTTTAACTGGCAGACCTTGTGAATTGTCAGTCTGAGGGAGGCGGGAAAAGGGTTAGCATTCCACATTGTTAGCCCTGAAGGAAGATTGTGGGTGCCCTTTCCTCAGTGCGGTGGTCAAAGTTGATGACGAAGTGGATGGACCGCCAATCCATGGTGCCCTGGATGCTTGCCACCTTTTCCCAATTGATAAGAGATCGTAGGTCATGGAAAAAGTCCTCATACAGAGTTCACTTCTAGGAATGTTGGTCAAGACCTGGCTGGAAATGTGCCTATTTGCAGATAGGGGGATGGATGGCTACATTCCAGCCCTTTTGTCTCTTCAATAGATGAGTCACTTTTTCCAGTTCCTAGAAATTCAAAGTCAAAGCCCATAATAGGAGCTATGTATCCCGAAGCTCCTGGTCATGGTAAAGAAGGCTGACAGAGAAACTGAAATGTTTCTTATCTCTTCTCCAAAATCCAGCTGCTAAGACAAGGTCCCAAGACCTCCTCAGATTCAGACTGCCTACTAAGGCTGTCTTCTCTGGCCCTCTGCCCATGGACAGAATACACCTTTGAGCCAGTTCTGCACAGCCAGTCCAGTGGTCTAGAGCAGACATGTCAAACACAAGGCCCGGGGGCCGGATGCGGCCCGCGAAGTGGTTTCATATGGCCCACGAAGCCATCCTGGAAACAGTGAGAGAACGGCCCCCGCTGCCTTGGCCCTGGCTGGCCGAGAGCCAATGTACAATTTTGTGGTGGCCATCTATGCTGAAACGCATTCAGTCTTAGCTCCACAAGGCCGTCTGGAAACAGCGAGGAACCAGCCCCTGCCGTGTCGGCCCGCCCCCTGGGTACATGCTGGGGAGGTGTCACCCTTTGTGAGGAATGAAGAAATGGACCATGCCTTGGCACTTGCCCCAGTCCCACCCCTTCTGCCAGAGACCCTCAGATCTGTCCCACTCCTGCCTAGGCCCCCACAGGCACCCTTGACGCGAACGATGTAGAGCTGGCCACGCCCACCCAGTAGGCCACACCCACTCCATCCACGCCCACCCAGAAGGCCGCACCCACCCTGGCCACCCCCCCCCAAGGGCAACCGCAATGCTGATGCGGCCCTCAATGAAATTGAGTTTGACACCCCTGGTCTAGAGGCCTCATGGAAGAGTCCCAATCCTGGAGTCCTATTTGCCACAGTTTTCCTCTATTCTACAAAGTCAACATGGCCCAACCAAATGTCTTCCCACACCAGCTGTCCCAGTGAGAAAAAAAATCTCGACTTGTAAGAATGAGGATGTAAGCATCTGCACACATTCACAGGTATAAAAATCACCATTCGTTATGTTTTCATTCAACTACCTAACTGGCCATGATGGATTTAAAAGAGGGACTG
>NW_015411729.1:0-1907 GCF_001527695.2 Protobothrops mucrosquamatus
AAATTTAAAAGTAATTAAAAATAGATATTCAATAGGCCGCTTATACTAAAATTTTTGTTAAAAACCAATTTAAAATACCCCTAGGCCAGTCCTGCCCGCTGAAATAACCAAGTCTTAAGGGCGCGGCGAAAGGAGGGGAGATCCGGAATCACCCGGATCTCTGGGGGCAGCTCGTTCCAGAGGGTGGGTGCTCCCACAGTTTAACAGCTTGTTAAACTGTTGCAAATGCCCCAATTAAAGATATTTGCACCAGAATTTTTAGTGTTATTTAGTATCAGCAATAATAATAATAATAATAATAATAATAATAATAATAATAATAATAATAATAATAATAATAATAATAATAATAATAATAATAATAATAAAGTTGGAAGGGACCTTGGAGGTAATCTAGTCATCTAGTCCAACCTATACCATTTCGGACAAATGGCTGTCCAGTCTCTTCTTAAAAACTTCCAGTGATGGAACATTCACTGCTTCTGGAGGCAGGTTGTTCCACTGGTTAATTGTTCTAACTGTTTCTCTTTAGTTCTAGGTTGCTTCTCTCCTTGATTAATTTCCATCCATTGCTTCTTGTCCTGCCTTTAGACGCTTTGGAGAATAGCTTGACTCCCTCTTCTTTGTGGCAGCCCCTGACATATTGGAACACCCCCTCGTCCTTCTCTTTGTTAAACTAGACATACCCAATTCCAGCAACTGTTCGTTATATGTTTTAGCCTCCAGTCCCCTAATCATCTTTGTTGCTCTTCTCTGTACTCTTTTTAGAGTCTCAACATCTTTTTTACATCATGGTGACCAAAACTGGATGCAGTATGCCAAGTGTGGCCTTACCAAGGCATTGTAAAGTGGTATTAATACTTCACGTGATCTTGATTCTATCCCTCTGTTAATGCAGCCCAGCACTGTGTTGGCTTTTTTGGCAGCTGCAGCACACTGCTGACTCATATTTAAGTGATTGTCCACTAGGACTCCGAGATCCTTCTCATAGTTACTACTATTGAGCAAGGTACTCCCTATACTATACCTGTACATTTGGTTTTTCTTGCCTAAATGTAGAACCTTATTTTTTTTCACCATTGAATTTCATTTTGTTAGATAGCACCCAGTGTTCAAGTCTGTCCAGGTCCTCCTGTATCTTAAGCCTGCTTTCTGGAGTGTTGGCTATTCCTGCCACATGATAGCAGTTTTCCAATATCTCAGGGGCTGCCACAAAGAAGAGGGAGTCAAGCTATTCTCCAAGGCGCCTGAAGGCAGGACGAAAAGCAACGGGTGGAAACTGATCAAGGAGAGAAGCAACCTAGAACTAAAGAGAAACTTCCTGACAGTTAGAACAATTAACCAATGGAACAACCTGCCTCCAGAAGCGGTGAATGCTCCAACACTGGAAGTTTTTAAGAAGAGACTGGACAGCCATTTGTCTGAAATGGTGTAGGGTTCCTGCCTGAGCAGGGGGTTGGACTTGATGACCTCCAAGATCCCTTTATTATTATTATTATATTATCAACTTTATTATTATTATTATTATTATTATTATTATTATTATTATTATTATTATTATTATTATTATTATTATTATTATTATTATTATGTTGAAGAGCATTGGGCCCAGAACAGAGCTCTGGAGCACCTCACTACACATTTCCCTCCATGTAGATGCAGTTCCATTGAGGACCACACACTGAGTATGGCTGGTCAGCCAGCTACAGATCCATCTGGTGGTGATGCTGTCTAACCCACATTTTTCTATCTTATCGAGTAGTAGGTTGTGATCTACTTTATCAAATGCCTTACTGAAGTCCAAGTAAATTATATCCACAGCATTCCTCTGATCCACTAATTTTGTCACTTGGTCAAAGAATGCAATAAGGTTTGTCTGGCATGATCTGTTTTTGACAAACCCATGT
>NW_015411730.1:0-1907 GCF_001527695.2 Protobothrops mucrosquamatus
CTTTGTTGCTCTTCTCTGTACTCTTTCTAAAGTCTCAACATCTTTTTTACATCGCGGTGACCAAAACTGGATGCAGTATTCCAAGTGTGGCCTTACCAAGGCATTGTAAAGTGGTATTAATACTTCACGTGATCTTGATTCTATCCCTCTGTTAATGCAGCCTAGCACTGTGTTGGCCTTTTTGGCAGCTGCAGCACACGGCTGACTCCTATTTAGGTGATTGTCCACTAGGACTCCGAGGTCCCTCTCACAGTTACTACTATTGAGCAAGGTGCCACCTATGCTGTACTTGTGCATTTGGTTTTTCTTGCCTAAATGTAGAACCTTGCTTTTTTCACCTTGCTTACTTCTCAGTTGTACATACAGCTGCTTTTAGAAGGGCGTACAGTCAATAATCTTCCCATGGCTGTTTCTTCCAGCAAGGCTGGTCCTGTCCTTAGACCAGTGTTTCTCAGCCTTGGCAACTTGAAGTTGTGTGGACGTCAACTCCCAAGATTCCTCAGCCAGCCGTGCTGGGGAATTCTGGGAGTGCTAACTGGGGAATTTGGGGGATTCAAATCCACACAGCTTGCCAAAATTGAGAATCCTACTTTAGAGTAAATGTGCTGAATTGTGCTTCTTTGTTATTTATCTTTGTTGCAGTTTGAAGGGCAGAATATTGAGGAGAGGGGATTTTGGACCGCCAGTGGCAAAATAATAGCTAGCTACAGGGGTAGGCAACCTTGGCTCTTTTATGACTCGTGGACTTCAACTCCCAGAATTCCTGAGCCAGCTTAGAAACCTCTCCCTTTCCCCTCAGCATGGCTGGCTTGGGAATTCTGGGAGTTGAAGTCCACGAGTCATAAAAGAGCCAAGGTTGCCTACCCCTGAGCTAGCAAAATCTCTCCTTGCTAAAAGGAACAGCCAGAGGCAAAAATGGAAATGTCTTCTAACTTGTGTGCTGTTTGGCCCTTAACCTCTGCTTTAAGATAATATTGACTCAGCCTTGCTGCCCCCTCCCCGAAAGAGGAGCAACCCTCCCACCCCATTCCACTTTGACCCTCCATAGCCTCATGACACAGCAGTGAAATGTTCCATGGTAGCCTTTAGGATAGTGAAAGGATCCTGCATTAGAAATTGATAGCCAGCTGATACACACACACACACACACACACACACACACACACACACACAGAGAGAGAGAGAGAGAGAGAGAGAGAGAGAGAGAGAGAGAGAGAGAGAGAGGGAGGAGGACTGGTTGAGCTGCAAATGAGAACTTTGGAACAAAGTTCTTTCGAAAAGGAGAAGTTGGAGAAAGAGGATCCCTGGCCACACTAGATGATTGGGTTACAAAAGTAGGTCATCGTTGGGTCCACAAAGGCACCATTCACTTGGAGGAGAATGGCGGCGTTATAGGTTCAGATGCGGAGTTATTTTCATGTTTGCTGCTGCCCGCTTTGGCTGGAAACTCTGAGACAGCGGTACAGTGTAAACAACTTTGCAGTGCAAAGCATTGAAAGCTCGGGTCCAAAACTCTCGAGAGACACCAATAAGGGGGTGATGAGGGGGGGAGGCATGCTGCCAGCAATGAGTTCAGGTTCCCCGTTAGTTTTTACTTCTGCTACCAAAGTTTCATTTAGAAAAGCTGCATTATAGAGCGGAGTTATAAGTTTCAGTAATAGCAGTTGCCGGGTTCCGTTCACCAGCCTTTTACAGCCAGCTGTGGGGGTTTTTTTTTCCTAACCATTTCTTCCGCCATGGGGATGGCCACATGACCGCTGATTTTACTTTCAAGCTTTAAAAAAGACCCCTCCTGTCTATTCAAGGTAGAAAATTTGAAAACATTTGCTAACCGGGGTGCATTTCCTGCAATTACATCTGCAACCGAACACAGAGGCCAGAAATAGACAATAAAGTTGTTTTCAGAT
>NW_015411731.1:0-1907 GCF_001527695.2 Protobothrops mucrosquamatus
TTCTGGAGGCAGGTTGTTCCACTGGTTAATTGTTCTAACTGTCAGGAAGTTTCTCCTTAGTTCTAGGTTGCTTCTCTCCTTGATTAGTTTCTACCCGTTGCTTCTTGTCCTGCCTTCAGGCGCTTTGGAGAATAGCTTGACTCCCTCTTCTTTGTGGCAGCCCCTGAGATATTGGAACACTGCTATCATGTCCCCCCTCATCCTTCTCTTCGTTAAACTAGACATACCCAATTCCAGCAGCGGTTCCTTATATGTTTTAGCCTCCAGTCCCCTAATCATCTTTGTTGCTCTTCTCTGTACTCTTTCTAGAGTCTCAACATCTTTTTTACATCGCGGTGACCAAAACTGGATGCAGTATTCCAAGCGTGGCCTTACCAAGGCATTGTAAAGTGGTATTAATACTTCACGTGATCTTGATTCTATCCCTCTGTTAATGCAGCCCAGCACTGTGTTGGCTTTTTTGGCAGCTGCAGCATACAGCTGGCTCCTATTTAAATGATTGTCCACTAGGACTCCTAGATCCCTCTCACAGTTACTACTATTGAGCAAGGTACCCCCTATACTATACCTGTGCATTTGGTTTTTTCTTGCCTAAATGTAGAACCTTACTTTTTTCACCATTGAATTTCATTTTGTTTGCTTGCCGCCTTCTCTGTGCACCCCCAGGGGGTGGGGCAGAGGCGGCGGGGGGCCTTGATGGCTCCAGGGCTACCCCGTGGATCTAAGGCTGAGTGCGTTCCGGCTTTGATGGCCCCCACCAGTAGATCAGTGCCACACCTGCTCGCTGACCTAGCCTTGCAGTCACCAGGCTTCCCTTTCACTGAGACTGCCCCTGCCTGCGTGGGATAGTGGCATCAGTGGCAGCATGGCTGAGGAAGGAAAGAGAAGTAGGGGAGGAAGGAAGGAAGGAAGGAAGGAAGGAGGGAGGGAGGGAGGGAGGGAGGGAGGGAGGAAGGAAGGAAGGAAGGAAGGAAGGAAGGAAGGAAGGAAAGAAGGAAGGAAGGAAGGAAGGAAGAAAGGAAGGAAGGAGCTGGGAAAAGGACTGCCTTCTGAGTGCTTCTCAAGGGTTTTTTAGCTGCCAGAGGCTCTGGGCAGGAGGCTTCACATTTTGATCCCTTCCCCGTTGTTGCCTCTGCGTGGCTCAGCTTGCCTCTCCCAGACCCGTGCACATGTTTGTGTGTGTGTGTGTGTGTCTCACCCCTTGCAGCCTCAAGCTATGACATTGGGGAGGAAAAAAAACAGGAGAGATAAGCTGCGATGGGAGCTTCTTGCAGCCTTCGGGTGGGAGCTGAGGGGGTTAGGACTTGATGCGATCGGCAGCACATTGAGAAAAAGAAATAAGTACGGTACTCCAAAAAAGCAGCTTTCATTAGTTTGCAGCCTGCCATTGCAGAAGGTCTCTGTTGAAGGCGCGGGGCTGCAAGGGATGAAACCCTCCCCCGCCCACCCATGCGTGTGCACACGCGCTCGCCCGCACACACACACACACACACACACAAACATGTGCGCAGGTCTGGGAGAGGTGAACTGAGAGCCATGCAGAGGCGACAGGGGGGGAAGGGTCAAAATGTGAAGCCTCTGTCCACTGCTGCCTGCCTGGTGCCACCTCTGACCGGAGCCTCTGGCAGTTTTTTTTTTAAAAAAGCAGGGGAGGAATGAGGGAGGGAGGGGAGAGGAGAGGCATCTTGGTTGGAAATGCTCCAGTTCAAAGGAGAAAGCAATTTTGTGTTCTTTTTCGTCACAGACAGAACTTTATTGGCAATTCAAGTTAACACTGGAATTCTTGAATTGTGAGCTCTTAGGAAAGTATCCCCTCCTTGTGTGTTGCTAACAGCCATTTCCAGTGGGAAAAACAGGACAAAGCAGAGTGGGGGAAAAATATTTTCCTTTGCCCTATTTCCAGTCTG
>NW_015411732.1:0-1907 GCF_001527695.2 Protobothrops mucrosquamatus
TGAGCTACTTTAAAGCGAAGCCTCCTTTTCTGATGGCTTTGTTTCCCAGCTGGCCCTTTGCCAGAGGATCAGAGGGTTTCAAGGCTCATTGATTAGCCAAGCCTTGATCCCACTCTGGAGGAGGGAGGGTCAGCGAGATGGCAAAGAGTGGGGGGGGGGAAGCGATTGGAGAAAGGGCGGCTGGCTGGATAATTGCAAGGCAGATTAAAGGAAGTCGAATGGAGATAGCAGGGAATCTGCTGAAATGCAAGGTGAATTCTTAAAGCAACAGGCAAATTTCCCTTGGGGGGAAAAAAGTTGAGTTGAACTGTTAAAAAGTTAACCAATTAGTAAGTTGCAATTTTCATGACTCCAAATGTACAAAGGCAGCAGTGAAATATTATTTTTTCCCCTGTAATGTACTTTATCATTATTCCAATAGGATGGATAGATAGATAGATAGATAGATAGATAGATAGATAGATAGATAGATAGATAGATAGATAGATAGATAGATAGATAGATAGATAGATAGATAGATAGATAGACAGACAGACAGACAGACAGACAGACAGACAGACAGACAGACAGACAGACGCAGTAGGTGTGAACTTAAATGGACTCCAGAAGATGGTAGAGGACAGGAAGACCTGGAGGAACGTTGTCCATGGGGTCGCGATGGGTCGGACACGACTTCGCAATTAACAACAAAACAGATAGATAGATAGATAGATAGATAGATAGATAGATAGATAGATAGATAGATAGATAGATAGATAGATAGATAGATAGATAGATAGATAGATAGATAGTTAGGTAGGTAGGTAGGTAGGTAGGTAGGTAGGTAGGTAGGTAGGTAGGTAGGTAGGTAGGCAGGCAGGCAGGCAGACAGACAGACAGACAGACAGATAGATAATACATACATACATACATAGAGATATGGATGGATAGATAGATGATAGATAGATAGACAGGTGATAGACAGACAGACAGACAGACAGACAGAGGGACGGATGGATGGATGGATGGATGAATGGATGGATGGAGTCATCTCCCTGATAAGGGAGACACATTCCTTTCTCAGTTGGAGAGAGGCGGGAGAGGAAAGGTAGAAAGCGAAAGTCATCCCAAGGGAAAGCAAATTCCCCCCCCTCCCCCCAGCAGAATGGCAGGTCCCAAAACAAGAGCATAAATGCAGGGAAAAACAAATAGGGTTTTGGGGGGACCTGGCACTGGCCCTCTTGTATATTGGGCACACATGTTCTCTCTGTCTCATCTGTCCTTGCTAGACTCAGCTAAAGGCCCTTCTCCATCCAGGGGGTTGAAGTTGTCACCAGAAGGAACCGAAGGGAAGGAAGGGCAGGAAAAAGAGATCAGATCAGCAGGGGCTTTTTTCATGTCTTAAAGGGGGAGCAGAAATCGGGTACCAAATGAAGGTGGAATCAGCCACCGACCTTTTCTCATAAAATGGAAAAGCACATGGCTTTGCCATGGGAAAGCAGGGCAGGAAGGCAGCAGGAGAGAAATCTATTTCCATGCAGCGTAGTTTAAATGATGTGCGTGGCTTCTGTTCCTGCGTTACTCTGAGAATAAATGCGGCACAACTCCTTGTTAATTTAATACCAATTTACTGTACTTTCAACAGGAAAGCACCATCATTTTGGTTAAGCTGAGTTAACATTAGTATATACCACAAAATAGTAAGAAGGCCTTTCTCTATATATATTTCTATTATTATTATTATTATTATTATTATTATTATTATTATTATTATTATTATTATTATTATTATTATTATTATTATTATTATTATTATTATGGATCATCGCACAGTCAGCCAGATGTTCAGACTGGATTTGGCATTTTGTCTACCTATCGAGTCCTTACCCAGGACCTGGGATAGGCAGATGTGGATGTTTGATGTTATT
>NW_015411733.1:0-1907 GCF_001527695.2 Protobothrops mucrosquamatus
ATGGGATGATTCACAAGATAAACATAAACCTTAAATTGAGTGTACATCCAGCTTTAAAGCACCCTGGTTTTATAGATTAAAAATATCTATAAATTTCTTCCTCTCCAAGTTCTTCTGGAGTGGTTAGCTTCAATTTGTGCTGCTATGCAGTTGACAGGAAGTGAAAAGTGGAGACAAAAATAATGAGATTTCTCAAAAAAGGAACTTACGTACATCAAGAAAGGACAAAATTTATTGACATTACGTAATACAGTATATATGATTGCAGCATTTAATTCTCGTATAATTTAAAATGTGCTTAATAGAACAGAAGAACATACCAATACTTTCCCCCTTTTTCATCTACCTACTTATGCTTTGCCAAATTTACTTTGATGTATGTATATATATATATATATATATATATATATATATATATATATATATATATATATATATATATATATATATATATATATATATATATATATATATATATATATATATATATATATGGCACACAGGAAGACAAGAAGCATGCTTAACAAATAGTTGATTGTTGGGGGGCAGGTAGCTCCATACTTTTATTTCCAGCAAAGTGGTTTCCTTTATCAAAGGGTTTTGATTTTAAAGATTTTAACTGATTGAAGCTGCTTTTTCTTTCTTTAACACAGATCTTCTTAATCATATTTCCAGGTACTTTGTAAGATTAATTATAATTTGTGCATTCATATTTTATTTGGGGGCACTATTTTTACTGGAAAGAACATATAATTATATAAAATAAAATGATAAATCCAGGCACTAAATAATAAATTTCTTTATGGCTGGCAGACATCCAGAGGCTCAAGAAAATTGTTTTTGATGCTAGCTTGGAGCTGCTAAGACAAAAGGCGACATTGTATTCAGCTGGAGAATGGCATTCATCTTTGTGGGTCAAAAGTTGGGCAGGTCTGTTCCAAAGTAAGGCATTAGCCATGCTGGTCACAGGCCATGTTGGCCCTGGAAGAATTAGCTGCTTTGATTTAAATAGGATTCTTGCCAGAAGTAGGAGAGGTCAAGACATATGCTGTAAAACTGAAATTGTACAATTGTACAACCTACCTGTAAGGAAGTAATAAAACACCTATAGCCTATATCTCCTTGTCCTTTTGACAACAGAAGAGCTTCTGTGAGATAGTATTACTCATCCTGGCTAAAAAAATCTGCCAGCAATAAAATTCTAGGGCACCCATAAAAGCTGCATTTCTGGTGTTTCTGGATTATTATTTTTTAAGTGAGTTGCACAAGATATTTTTAAAAATTTGGGCTGCAGAATTAATTCTCTTTCACCATTTATTCTGGTTGTATCACATTGCTGTTCAGATCAAATGGATTCCAGCAATACCCTTAGTGATTCTCAACTTTTTCTTCACCACGGACCTCCTTTAAATACCTTTTGTGGCCAGGGATCATGGCCACGGACCACCAAGACTTAATTCAAGATTTAAATCATAATATTTATTTAAGTCTTCGCGGACCCTCATCACAAACCCCCACTGGTCCGCGAACCACAGGTTGAGAACCACTGTCCTAGCTGAAACATATGCTTTAGTTTCGCTTATCCAAAATAAGAAGTAAGAATCAAATGTATATGTTACCTTCTGTGTAAGAGGAAAGTCATTTTAGAGCAGAACCACTGCATAAAAGATCTATACAGTCTGCTTGTCCACTGTACATACATAAGGCTTTTGAATAGTGAGAAAATATATTATGATCCAATATTGCTCCAGTATTTCAATTGGCTCTTCATATACATTTCCTGTAGGAATAATGTGATCAACAGATGGATGACTTTTTAAATTCATTTCTTGCTTTTATAACATATCAATCTATATTTTTAACAGAAAAAAATAACTTTTAAAAATATGATAATGAAACATGACTTC
>NW_015411734.1:0-1907 GCF_001527695.2 Protobothrops mucrosquamatus
TCATAGTGGTGGACATTGTCCTAGTTCCTCTTTTCCCTCCATCCAATCACTATTTGAGATAAAGGGATGATAAAGTGTCATAAAATTACCCACAGATTTTCCATGGTGGACTTGAACCAGGTCTCCTTGCTCCAATTTTGGTCACCACATTAAGAAAAAGTTGTTGAGACTTTGGAAAAAGTGCAAAGAAGAGCAACTAAGATGATTAAACACCAGGAGACTAAAACATATGAAGTTGCGGGATTTCATTATGGCCAGTCTAGAAAAGAAGGACTAGAGGGGACATGATAGCAGTATTCCTGTATTTGAGAGGCTGCAACAAGGAGAAGAGGGACAACCTATTTTGCAAACCTCTTGAAGGCAGGACAAGAAACAATTTATGGAAACTAATCAAGGAGAAAAGCAACCTGGAATTAGGAAGAAACTTCCTAACAGTGAGAACAATCAACCAATGGAACAGCTTGCTTTCAGACATTGTGGGTGCTTCATCACTTAAGGTTTTTAAGAAGAGACTGGACAGCCATTTGTCAGAAATGATATAGGGCTTCCTGCTAGAGCAGGGGATTGGACTAGAAGACCTCCACGGTCCCTTCCAGCTCTATTCAGATTGAATGAAAAGATGTTTGGAAATGGGCAGCAGAGAGAGCAGTTCCACCAGCTTATGTCCAACTTCCAACAGAAGATCTCGCTTCCAATAATTTGGAACACAGAGATTCTGAGAGACTTTAATCATCCCTTGTTCTTGGTGGAGCTCTTGTCTGGGGTGAAACCACAAACCAAGGTGGCCACATTTCCACTCTGGGAACAACCAGGCTTCAGTGAAACATGACAGATAACATCATGATCAGGGCATCTTTGTTTTACATCATCCTGTCATTCAAAATCAACAGACAGAACCCATAGCCACAAAAATCTGGTAACCAGGCATTGAAGGTAGAAGCCAAGAGTTGTACAAGTAGGACAGCTTTTAAGTAGTGGACCAGAGAGATGGGACATCCTCTATTCCTCACTGTCAGGATGGACCTACCTGTCTCCTCAGCTTCCCACGCACGCACACACACACATAGACGCACACACTCACTGGGAGTTCTCCCTTCTAGACTAGGATATACCTATCAATGTACCCCCCCTCCAGATAAGAAACAGAATTACTCAACGATCAACCCAGATAAACCAGGAACACAGGGATTCCCAACTGCATCTTCAAAGCACCTGGAGATCTTTTGAAGGGAAGGTGAGACACATCCTCAGAGATGGGAATGTCAAAAGAATGGCAAGAGAATCCACACAACCAGCTGAAGGACCACCAAGTTGTCCCAAATAATATTCTGGATTAATGTAGCAATAAATCAGGTCTCACCATCAACCATGCTGTGGACATTGTTACCATCTTAGATGCAGACCTCACGATCCACTATTTGTTTAATAAACAAATACACTTCAAAGTATAAAGGTTCTCAGTGTCTTACATGAATATTGAAGGACGAGTGTAAAGGGAAAAAAAACCCTCTATCCACCTCATAACTTATTACATATTTACTCAAAGATACAGTTGTCTGACTGTCGTCTATGGAGGTTCTCGGTCATCCAGGTCTTGGTTGTCCCAAAAGTGCTTTTTCAAGAGGCAACTGGACTTTTTGCTTTTCTTTGAAGATGTTTCACCTCATCTAAGAAGTTTCTTCAGTTCTGAGAGAAACATCTTCAAAGATGTCAAACGGCTTGATACCTTTCCCCTGGGCATAGGGGGAAAGGTGAGCTGCCCGAGGTAGGAGTTGAGTTCCCGAGTCGTCCCTTGTGGACGATGTAGGTGAGAACTCCTCCGGAGCCCCGGGTTTCTCCGCGATCCAGGACGTCTTCGCTATAAGCGAAGCTAGAAGCTGCCGTCACCGCTGCGACTTAAAGATAAC
>NW_015411735.1:0-1907 GCF_001527695.2 Protobothrops mucrosquamatus
TCGATGAGTTTCAAAGCAGATGAGTACCAAGGTGCCATTGTATTTGAAGCTCACTATTGTTTGTTTCATTCATCACAGACTTTGTGCTGTTATTTTGGTTTTAAAATCCTAACAAGCCCCTTTAGGGAACCCTAGACTACACAGAAGCTGACATTAACAGTAGATCTGAAAATAGTAATTTCTGACTTTTCTTTCCATTGTTTGAGAGGCAAATTTGAAATTTAATTGATGTGCTCAATTCCAAGACAGGCAATTTTTCATTAATATCCTCAAAATTGTATTTCTCATAACAGGATACGTATTAGAATTATTTTTCCACTTTATGGCATTGCTGATTGCTTCTATTTCTGAATGTTTGAATATTTTAGATCCTGTCTTTCCTTTAGCTAATCAAAAATAATATAATGAAGTGTGTAAGGGTATGTGTGTTTGTGTGTGTGTGTGTGTGTGTGTGTGTGTTACTTGATTTTCACAAACTATAAAATAGTTTAAGTACAGATTGTCACTGACCTGGGGTCAGCCAATGGACTTTACAGTCAAGAACAGATTTGAATTTGGGGAGTTCCGAGTCCAAATCCAACATTTGACTAATACATCACAAATGTAAGCACTCACCAAAGTGTGTATCATTTTTGTAACCAGAACAGTTTAAAAATTCATTAGATATTTGGGATATTTATCAAATAAAATCCACATATTTATTGTCAACATTCATAGCACTTTTCAGATTTCAGCTGTGATTGCCACGTTGTGGATGTTGCGCAGCTCAAAACATAAACTAATCCTTCTGGCTGCCTTGGATTTCCTCAAAGAAAACCACAATCTGAATAAAGTTGCAGTTTCTTAGAAACATTTTCTGATGAGCAGCACCAGTCATAAGCTCTTCATTCTCTATCAGCTTTTCCATTCTTGCTTTGTGCTTTTTAGTGTGCTGCTACTTATGCCTGGTAGACCCTCCATTTCTCTCTTTGACCATGATGTACATGCTCTCCTCCTCCTCCTCCTCCTCCTCCTCCTCCTCCTCCTCCTCCTCCTTCTTATGGAAAACCTTTCCTGGACCAGTACCACTATTTCTGCATTGCTGATTTTCAATTAATTCATCTCCTCCTCCTCCTCGACTAATTTGCACTGCTACTTTATCAAATTCTGTCACCTTTTCATCTTTGTCTTTCTTTCTATACAGTAAACCCTCAAGGTAACATGTTACCAATGGCATATGCATAAGGCTTAGTATATATAATAACAAAAGTGCATACTAAACAGCTACTTAATTTTGTTGATTAACTGTCCAGGCTGGGTAGCGTTTTCAGAAGAAGGAAGAAAATAAACCCCATCTGCATTCTTGTATTTCTATATCTATTTATAAAACTAATATATATTAAAATGGCATTAACTCTGTAAATTGTAATTTAGGTTACTATGACATCTGTGGCATTTTTTCTATATCAGGAGCAGGGTTTTCATCTTACAGTCTGGACTGTCCTATTATTAATTTTTGAGATTCCTTGCCTGTATACCCTGTGTGTGTAGATTTATCTAGATCTAGATAAATATATATTGGTAAGAGAAAAATAAAAGAGGGAGGAGCAACGATGATCTGCCTAACAATATCCAAACAGGATGCACAAGCCATGCTTTTCCAGTCGTTCTGTCTGTGATGTACTGAATGCTGAATCCCAAGTTCTCATGTACTGTAGGTAGACATTAGGTCAGTGATGGCTAACCTTTTAGAGACCGAGTGCCCAAACTGCAACCCAAAACCCACTTATGCATCGTCGGGTGCCGGGTGGGTGTGGCCCATTGGGTGGGTGTGGCCCATTGGGTGGGTGTGGCTCCGGTGGTAACAGCAGACTGGATGGGACTAAAAAGTTCAATCAATCAATTCCAACTTTGCAAGATCTTTTTTT
>NW_015411736.1:0-1907 GCF_001527695.2 Protobothrops mucrosquamatus
TGCATCCAGTTTTGGTCACCACGATGTAAAAAAGATGCTGAGACTCTAGAAAGAGTACAGAGAAGAGCAACAAAGATGATTAGGGGACTGGAGGCTAAAACATATAAGGAACGGTTGCTGGAATTGGGTATGTCTAGTTTAATGAAGAGAAGGACGAGGGGGGACATGATAGCAGTGTTCCAATATCTCAGGGGTTGCCACAAAGAAAAGGGAGTCAAGCTATTCTCCAAAGCGCCTGAAGGCAGGACAAGAAGCAATGGATGGAAACGAATCAAGGAGAGAAGCAACCTGGAACTAAGGAGAAACTTCCTGACAGTTAGAACAATTAACCAGTGGAACAACCTGCCTCCAGAAGCAGTGAATGCTCCAACCTTGGAAGTTTTTAAGAAGAGCCTGGACAGCCATTTGTCCGAAATGATATAGGGTTTCCTGCCTGAGCAGGGGGTTGGACTAGATGACCTCCAAGGTCCCTTCCAACTTTACTACTATTACTATTACTAAGATGTGAATGAGAAGAGTAAAGAAGATAATAAGGATAAATAATACTTCAGCCACACTACGTGGCTTAATATACATAAACATTAGACAGCACTGAGAGAATTAAGTGCTCAGCAGAATGATGGCAGGAGGGGAAAAAACTGTCCCTGTGTCTAGTTGTTTTGGCCTGCAATGCCCTGTAGCGCCATCTCGAGGAGGAAGGAGTTGAAACAGTTTGTGTCCAGGATGTGAGGGGTCTGCAGATACCTTCTCAGCCCTCCTCCTGACCCCCACCGTATACAGGTCTTCTGTGGAAGGCAGGCTGGTGGCAATTATGTAGTCCTAAGTATTTGTTGACGTCTGTACTTGTCCTCCTTGAACACTATATTGTAGCATCGAGTGCTCATCTATTCTAAATCGGTAGGAGGCATCAATAGCAACCTTTCCCAGTTAGAACATTCAGTCAAGAATAACTGAGGTAAGTTATAGGTAAATAATGGAACTGCATTGAAAAGAGGAGATGCTCGGCTGGTACCCCAAACTGCACTCGACGAGGTGGTTAAGAAGGGAGATGGGATGTAGGTAGGTGGAAAGGAGGAAGGAGGAGAGGTTGTGGGTCTAGGGCAGGGGTAGGCAACCTCGGCTCTTTTATGACTCATGGACTTCAACTCCCAGAATTCCCGAGTCAGCATAGCTGAATTCTGGGAGTTGAAGTCCATGAGTCATAAAAGAGCCGAGGTTGCCTACCCCTGGCTAGGGGGAGGAAGGAGAGGAAAGTGAATGATGGGGGAGGCAAGGCGAGGACTGCCGAGCGTCTCCAAAAATGTACTGAGTAGGATTATCTTTTTGGCTTGTGTATGTAAATGCATCATATTAGTATTTGTTGTTTAATTATAAAAATTAATAAAAATTAAAAAAAAAAGAATAACTGAGGTAAAAATATCAATATTCTCTGCAGCCGATGTAAAACACCGCAGCTAGGCTGTTGATGGGAAAGTTTCTTCATGGGAAAGAGCTGGGCTGGCTATCTTCCTAATAATTGAACTAGGTTAAATCACCTGTGCTGAGGTATCAAGGCCTGTAGTGCTTGAAGATGACCACTTTGGCCTCATGTAGAACCATTGTGGAACCATAATGCCCTGTGCTGTATCTGGAAAGAACGACCTTGGTCCAGGTATCCCAAACACAGGATTCCTGTTTACAAAGAATGAGCTTTCAGTATTGGCTCAAATCCATCTATTTGCCTCAGCTTTTGGTCAGGTTTCAGTGGCTGGACTTGTAAGTATAGTTTCTCTCATAGTTTAGAATGGTGTTCTGTGCTTTAATTTGCATTTTTTCCCCTAGTCTTACTGGTGAATTTCTTGGATCTTACTTTGGAATTGCTTTCAATCAGAAGTGATCTTTTTAAAATCTATCTTCTATCTTCTATA
>NW_015411737.1:0-1907 GCF_001527695.2 Protobothrops mucrosquamatus
AATTTGTTTTTATACCTGTAAATTTTAATTGGCAGGTCCTTAGGGCTTTATTGCTTTTATTATATTTGAGTCTGCTTTTGTAACTGGAAGTTTTTAAGAAGAGACTGGACAGCCATTTGTCCGAAATGGTATAGGGTTTCCTGCCTGAGCAGGGGGTTGGACTAGATGACCTTCAAGGTCCCTTCCAACTTTACTATTATTATTATTATTATTATTATATTGTAGTGTTGTAACTATTTTGCCTGTTGTCTATAGAGATTCTCAGTCATCCAAGTCATGGTTGTCCGAAGGTACTTTTGAGAAAGGCAACTGGACTTTTGAAGGCAAAAGGCAAAACAAAGAAAGTCCAATTGCCTTTCGAAAAAGTACCTTCGGACAACCATGACCTGGATGACTGAGAATCTCCATAGACAACAGGCAAAATAGTTACAATACTGGAACATATAAACCCCAACTACTTTGCTGGTTATTGGCAATAAATAAAATTTCAATATTTTCCTGCTTTTGATACTGTTTTTCTCTATTTTTATTAGGTCATTTGGAGTGGTTTTGTGGGAGCTTCTCACTGGAGAAATTCCATATAAAGATGTAGACTCTTCAGCCATCATCTGGGGTGTAGGTAGTAATAGTTTGCATCTTCCTGTACCCTCCACTTGTCCAGATGGATTCAAAATCCTTATGAAGCAATCATGGTAAAAATTGTACTTAATTGTTATTGTACTTCCTTGTGCGGTATCTTAATATAGATAGAAATTGGATATTGGAAGTAAAATGGATTATTAACAATATAATCTTATCTGTTTTTACATAAATTACAACAATATGATTTTAAATCATTTGTTGGCTGTATAAAACTGAGAAGTTTAAAGAATTTAAAGAAGTTTAAATTAATATGAATGTCATGGTTCTGACAGATGAAACTCTTTAAAAAAACTTTGAGGCATTGTTTACCTTAAAGAATTTTTTTATTCGAGAAACAAAGCATTGGCACTACATAGTTAAAGCCAAAAACTGAATTCTCTCCCGCCCCACAAAGTAGCAAAGCACAATTCCTTCCTCCAATTAACAGTCATAAATCACATTCCCCAATTAGCTTGAATCCCTGGCTTTCTCCCCAGCTCTCCAGCCCGCCAAATCTTTATCAGTTCTTTGCAATAACTTTGATTCCCACCGGCTGAGTTATTGTTGTTATGACTAACTGGACTCTCATCCACATCCCCCCTCCCAGCATCATCTAACTCTAAAAGCGAAAGAGAAAAGATGGCTACATTTCCATCTGTTGTCAAAGCAAGAACATCCGATGTTAGCAGCATTGACAATGAATGCATTATATAAATTAACATGTAAAATGCAATAGTAAATATAATTTATTTCAATTTATGGATTTATTTGATTGATCTGTAGTCAACAATTAGATAAATGTCATTGAATCAGGCCCAATACCTGTATGGACAAATGGCTATCATCTTAAGCTATATCTAATCACAATTCATAGCTCTTTTAAGAACATTTTGGTGATCTCCTTGATCCTTTCTATTCATCTTATCCATAGTCTTTCCCTTCTGTTCCCTTCAGTTTTGCCAAGTATAATTGTTCTTTTTCCCCCTAGTCCATCATTTGTTCATTTGCATGCCTAATGTGAGTTTCTGCTTGAAGATCATTGTTTTAAGGAACTACTGTGGTCAGTTTTCATTTTATCCAAGACTGATTTATTCTTGCAGACCAAGTACTGCATGACTGAGTGAGCTTCCATTACCTGCTCAGCTCCTGTCAACATAGCAGTTCAAAAGCATGTAAATGCAAGTAGATAAATAGTTACCACTTCTCTAGGAAGGTAACTGCATCCTCTGCACCTTTGGTATATAGTTATGCCAGCCACATGACCACAGAAGCATCTTCAGACATGC
>NW_015411738.1:0-1907 GCF_001527695.2 Protobothrops mucrosquamatus
ACGACTCCCACTGGGAAATTACAAAACGAGAATCTAGCAGTTGGAGTTTACCTCCTGGGCCTTACTAATGTCGGCTGATAAGCAAGATTGAAGAACACTTGGGAGCTGGTAATCCCACGAACAGGCTAATAAACCGCCTGAACTGGGATGATAAAGACCTCAAATATAGGGGTTGGCATCAAAAATCCCCAGCAGATTGAACTGCATCAGTATTGAAATGACAGTGGGAATGAAAGTTTGCTGTCTTTTAATTGTAGCCCAGATTTCCACTGCATTAACAGAATAACAGAGTTGGAAGGGACCTTGGAGGTCTTCTAGTCCAACCTCCTACTCAAGCAGGAAACCCTATACCAGGGGTCTTCAAACCTGGCCCTTTTATGACTTGTGGACTTCAACTCCCAGAATTCCTCAACCAGGCACACTGGCTGAGGAATTCTGGGAGTTGAAGTCCACAAGTCATAAAAGGGCCAAGTTTGAAGACCCCTCCTCTATACCATTTCAGACAAATGGTTGTCCAAGCTCTTCTTTAAAACCTCCAGTGTTGGACAACCCACAACTAGAAATGACTCAAAAGCTCTTATTGTCTTTTCTTTTCATCTGCACAATCCTGGCTTTGCATCCATGTCTTCACCAATCAGACAACTAAGAAGTTTATTCACGAGTGATCTTCTACACCAGGATCTTCAAACTTGGCCCTTTTATGACTTGTGGACTTCAACTCCCAGAATTCCTCAGCCAGGCATGCTGGCTGAGGAATTCTGGGAGTTGAAGTCCACAAGTCATAAAAGGGCCAAGTTTGAAGACCCCTGTTCTACACTTCCTAGACTTACTATACCTGACAGCAGAAACATAGGTAAGGAACACAGATTCTTTGCTCTGTTGACTGGATTTTTCCCCCTACCCCAGATAATGGTAACTCTATCATAGTTCTGAAATAGTACTGACCATTCTTCCAGCTCATTAGTTGGGCTGCAAAAATCTGGATGATCATTAGATGGCCACAAAGAGCAAGAGTTTTCTGTATCTTTTTGGCTTCCATCTCGCTCTGTATTATGGGGTCCTTGGTGCTGACTAAGTTTGGTAGTCTTCTTGCAGATGTTTCATTACCTAAGTAGATAACAACATCGGAGAGTAAGCCCCACTCCCTTCTAGCACTGAAAATGTCACTCAGTTGGGTAATGAAACATCTGCAAGGAAACAGCCAAGCTCAAAGAACACCCAGGATCCCACGGTTCAACCCTGACTACAAATATTCTCTCCTGTTGCATGAACTGCCTCTTTGCAACTGTATTCTTCACACTGAATTACATTCAGAAAGAAACGCTGGCTATTCGTGCATTTGGCTGAAAGCATGAATTAGCCCTCACGGATGCAACAGTTCTAAGTGCCTTAAGAGACCCTCTTATGTTTCTGGTCAAAGGCAGGATTTTTCAGGATGTGTACCTCTGTATTTATCTGAGCACTTGAGGGAAATGAATTAAAAGACGCTTGCTCCTGGCGAGGAAAGCTATGGCAAATCTAGACAGCATACTAAAAAGCAGAGACATCACCCTGCCAACAAAAGTACGTATAGTCAAGGCCATGGTTTTCCCAGTTGCAATGTATGGCTGTGAAAGCTGGACCATAAGAAAGGCTGAGCGCAAAAGAATGGAGGCCTTTGAACTACGGTGCTGGAGAAGACTCCTGCAAGTCCCCTGAACTGCAAGGCGATCAAACCGGTCAGTCCTAGAGGAGATCAACCCTGACTGCTCTTTAGAAGGCCAGATCCTGAAGTTGAAACTCAAGTACTTTGGCCACCTAATGAGAAGGAAGGACTCACTGGAGAAGAGCCTAATGCTGGGAAAGATTGAGGGCAATAGAAGAAGGGGACGACAAAGAATGAGGTGGCTGGATGGAGTCACTGAAGC
>NW_015411739.1:0-1907 GCF_001527695.2 Protobothrops mucrosquamatus
CTCAAATATTTCGTTTTAATTAAATTTTAACTAGGTGTAATATGTTAGCTTTTTATCATTTGTCAGCCGCCCTGAGTCCGAAAGGAGAAGGGCGGGATATAAATGCAATTAATAATAATAATAATAATAATAATAATAATAATAATAATAATAATAATAATAATAATAATAATAATAATAATAATAATAATAATAATAACCAAGGGGGGGGGAAGAGAAAACAGTTAACTTGACTTAAATACTAATGGCCGATTAAAAAAGCTAAAACATAGAAGTGGTAGAGAGAGAGAGATTGTATACGAGCAGAGTATATGATGGGGAGGTCAATAAGAAACATTAGCTAAGTGGTTTTGACATAAAACCATTCGCTTCAAAATGGTCTAATCCATTTCTAATTGTGATTGCAACGGTGCAGAATGGAGTGGCCTTTGTGGTGATTAAGTGAGACACTGATCTCTTAGTAGGAAGAACAGAATCGCAGATTGGGGCCTGTCCAAATATTTGTTGATGAAGTGCTCAGGATGTAACATAATATACTTGCAGCTCGGGAAGATGTGGGTGATAGTCTTAACCTTTGCATCCAAAACAGATGCAAACGTTATTGAAAAGGGATGTTGTTAAATCTCCCCTTGTTAGATTACTCTATGACTCTATTGTTGGATAGAAAGGTTGTTATACAAGTATTTGGGGATCTCATATTCAGTTTGCCCTGTTGAATATGAGCTGGGGCAGAGCTGTGGAGAAGGAGGAAATTGGATAAAAAGTTTATCGGTTTAAGATACGCTCATTTGATATGTTCTAGATATAAAGCCATCAAAGTAGCCCTTCCTTCCTTCCTTCCTTCCTTCCTTCCTTCCTTCCTTCCTTCCTTCCTTCCTTCCTTCCTTCCTTCCTTCCTCTTTCTTTCTTTCTTTCTTTCTTTCTTTCTTTTTTGGAGAAAAACAAAGCCAAGATTTTCCTCCAGTGAGAAAATAGCATCATAATGTCTCAAATTCCCACCAAATCCCACCACAGAACACTAGTCTTGATGTCTAGTGTGGAAATTTTGAGATCTAAGCCTAGCTTTGATTCCTGGATTACATATGTATTAGTGAACCCATTCTGATCATGATCCCAAACTCAAAAGACCGATAAAGACCAAAATACAATAGATGTTTCTAACAATGCGGCCTCCCTTTCATTTTCCTAAAACAAACAACAGCAACATAATCCTTACTGGGATTACAATAGGCTTGGAATAACATTTTGCTACTGGGAGGCCAGCTGTTTTTGGTAGCAATCTGAGATGAGATAATATAAATCAACCCTTTGTGTGCAAATCCTAATGCCCGTTCTCCAATTGGAAATGGCAAAGATCAAATTCCTCAGACTTCTCCATTAAAACCTCAACAATCATCATATTATAAACTGGACCAGGCAAGATCACGGAAAAAGCTTATCAAGCTCTTGCAGAATCCAATTTTACAGATGGATGCTTCTATTGTGTTTGACTTCGGTTTTTTTTTTTCAGTCTTGTGCTTTTTAGGCAACGTGTTTGAAAATTTTCTTCTCCCGTGGAGTATTCTACTTTTTTTGGGGGGGGTGGGGGAATACATTTTCTAAGCAACATAATGCAATTCCAATGGATGTATTTTCCTGAATATAGATACCCATGTATAAAACACAGTCAATGTATACATTATTCTACTGTAAAGTTCACAATTGTCTATAGAGTTGCATTCTAATTATCCTAAGTGCAGAACATGCAAATAGATTAAATTCATATTAAATTATGACAAGAACATATTCTTCATCCATCTGGGTTTTTTTTAACCCACAGCAGATATTCTGTGGAGTATGGGTGGAGTGACTTGAGCTTGACATATGCTAAAATCACTAAAGGCAATTTCTCTCTTGTACAATAATCT
>NW_015411740.1:0-1907 GCF_001527695.2 Protobothrops mucrosquamatus
TCGGATTCGGTTCGGGTAACCCTCCAACTCCTCTCTAGGCGTCTTTTCCGGCGTTTCATCTCTCTCAGCCCCTCGGTGAACCAAGGGGCCAGTTGAGACCTACGCCGGGTCAGAGGCCGCAGCGGCACGACTCGGTCCAGTGCTGCGGCTGCGGCCACATCCCAGGCCGCAGCCTGGTGTTCCGCCGAGTCGTGACCTAAGCACTTTATGCTAAAAAGTAGTAAATAATAAATAAAAAAGGTTTACATATGTATTGAGGTGTGCAATATAATAAAAAGGAATATATCACTTCTTGGGTTATATTATTTTCAAATTCATTTGAATTTAGATTTAAGTGCTTCATTTCCTTGTGTTTAATTAGAACTTGCAGTGTGTGTGTATTTGTGTGTTTATGTATATGTATGTGTGTGTATGCACACACACACACACACACAAACTTTAAGAGGTTATACAGTAGGAAGATTAATATATACTGAGAGAGAAATGTGTTTGAGCAAGCAAATATTCTTAGAAAAGGAAGTGCTCCAAATTTGCCCACTTATCGGGAGATAGTTCCATTTTATCTGCAGAGATATAATTAGTATGAAGTCCTTGGTTTTATCTCCCAAACCTGAAGCTATTGTCTGCAGGCTGAAAAATTATAAGAAATGAAGAGATGTAATATTTATGATATCATCTTATCATAAGTGGGACTGCCACAATCCACAACTAGAACATTAATTGCATAATGGCAGAGTTGGGAGAATATCTGGAACATTGATCACATCCAAGGAATGTGGTGGCACAATGTCAAATATCTATTAAGTGTGTAAAATATTTGTTTCCTGAAATAACCATGCAGAAGCCATACTGAAGCTAATATACAGTCAAAGCAATATCTTTCAATGTAATAGTCTGATATGTAAGCAGTTTGAAACACTGCATTTACAATATATCTGCTTTGCCATATTCATTTTATTTCACTCACATTGGCTCTGAAGAGCACTGAAACCAGTCAAACATACTAGCTACAATGTGGTTTCTTTACCAAAGATGGATTAATATAACTAGCTCTAAGACTACTAATCATACAGTAGAAACGAATCGGAAGACGGCATGTTGTCCGATGGATAAAACCATACTTATAACATGGGGAACATTAGAGCCCAAACATTAGGCAAGCTGAGCAGATTTTCTCATATAATAGCTATTAGAGGCGGAAAGTGGAGGGTGGGTTTGTGGCGAAAAAGCTATATATATTTTGCAGTCTGCTTTGAGCTTTCTAAGCTAGCCTGTTGCTTTTGGGTTGAAGGAAAGATGTATTAAACCAGTGTTGTACTAAGATTCTGTTGCCAGTCCAGTCAATTTATGTAGGTGAAATGGTAAGATGTTAAGACAGCATTTTGGGCTGGTCCTGATGGCAGAAGCTTGTAGCTTAAATAAAAGTGCGTGCTTCACAGCCAAAAGGAAGAAGCTAACCTACAGAACTGTAGACTTGATTTTTTTTTACTTAATGTGCAGTTAGACACACACTATTTGAAAAAAGAAATGGTGCACTGAACAATGTTTTTATGTAGTTGAGAACATGATGTGAATAAAAACAGGAGTTGTAGAAATATAAGAGAAATAAGTTAAAGAAATAGAAAGTGGCATTTTCATTCCATTCCTTACAAGATATCATCTTTTTTTCTTCTTTATTTCTTTATTTATTAATTCACTTTTTTTTTTAATTTCAAAAATCTTTGGAAAGTACTTGTGGATTGGATTAGGCACTTTCTCTGCAAATGGAAGAAAAGGTTATATTCTGCTGTAGTTAATTTGAATTAAATAATCCATTGCTATGACTTGATAGGAAGCAATTTTGTATCTTTATCAATCAGAGTCTAGCATCTCTTTAATCTTCATAATATAAGCATACAAAAGACTGT
>NW_015411741.1:0-1907 GCF_001527695.2 Protobothrops mucrosquamatus
TTTGAAACATAAAGAAAATATAGTAGAAGCATAGCTGTTATTTTTAACATGTTTCCACAATCACTGTTATTAAACACCAGAATATAGATCCTCATTTCTCCTTGGGACTATATTTTATTACCATCAATTGAATGAAGCAATCTACACCTTGTTTGCCAACTTTTAATCTACAGAAAGGAGCAGATTCATTTCCCATTGTAATTTGTATGATTGTTCATATTTGTGAAACATAACACAATAATGGGAATGATCCTTCCCTCCAGTTATGTTTTTTCTGAACAACGTTGCGACTGTAGTTCTGAAACACACCCAAAGCAAGCAAATAGGCATTCCAGCAAGGAAAGAGACCATTCCGCATTACAACGTATTTTCAAGAAACAAGGAAATGTAATGATGCCCAGTCCAGTGTCAGCTCCAAACTGGAAAAAAGAGCCTGGGCTATTTTTCACACTAAGCTTCAAAGTATGCCTCTAATAGGCAAAACTATTGCTGGAACAAGATGTAGAAATAGTCCTCACGTGAACATTTACCACCAAGGAACAGTATGCTGCTAAGAACAAGAGTCTTTTCCATCGAGGGAAAGATGGAATATTTGTCCAGTTTTTTTGGTTTTACAGCTTCACCAATTAATACCTCACACTCTGTGTCAAGCACTCACCTCATACTTTCTATAGTTCACTAATAATGCAAGCAGGACCACGGCCTCATAACCATGTTCCCTGCGACTGGGAAGATTGGAAAGGATCTAAAAATAACACAAGACAAAGCTTCGATTAATCAAAACAATGTATTTCAAGGAGTCATAGATGGGAGATTTCAAAAATATGTAGCGTGATGAGCTGAAAATTTCCTGCATCCAAAATGAATTTTGTAAGCTTAGCGTAGAGTGAAATTATCTTCTTTCATGTAGAAATCACAAACTGAAATGAAATTCTTGCATGAAAAATAATGATCATTTTTGAGGAAATAAAAAAAAATGGGTGTAGTCCTAGATGTCCCATCCAATTCTAGAAAATTAGATTCAATATCCTGTGTGATTCCTCTTGCATAAAGTTACGAAACTATCTGGATGAAGAACTCTTAAAACCTACCAACATGAAAATTGCTTTTACCACATTGCTTTCAATTATCCCACATTCGCATTTAAGCAACATGAAGGTAAAATCTATCTATGATTACAGCAAGTGTGTTGGCAACCATTTCAGTTCTAAGGTTTACGTCTGCTGCCAGATTAGGGTCAATGGAAACACAGCCACATAGTCACATGTATTGTAGGGGTACTGCAAAAGGGAAGCCTTGTCCTTCTCACTCCTAAGAATCCTATTCTTATTTCCTACTATGCCTATCCAGATGAAGGCAGAACAAAGCAGCCAAAAATGCATGTAGTCCCTGGGTTACTCACAACGTATACAAATGCTTCATCAAAGATTAGCAGCCCAGAGATAGAGGGGAATAAGGAGATTTACCTGTAAGATAGCTTCAAAAATGCTATTAATCATCACATATTCCAGAATTGTGTTCTGACTGATATTATCTGTCACCTGAATAGAACAAAGAAATAGGAATTTTTAGAGTTTTCCAGTTCCAAAATAACTCACACATGCTCTTATCACTTGCTAGCAATGAATCTGCGTTTGTTATAATCCAACAGTTTGAAAAAAAAAGTCTCTCAATTTTATCTTTTGTTGACCTCTCCTGAAAAGTTCTTTAAATTACCGTATTTATCGGCGTATAACACGCACTTTTTCCCCCTGAAAATAGGGGGCAAATGATGTGTGCGTGTTATACGCCGATATACGGCCAGCCCGGGTAAATTCGGCCATATTCTTCAATACGGGCCGGCCCCAGCAGTTCCCCTCTCCTCTTTGTGTGTGTGTGTGTGTTTGTCTCTCTCTCTCTCAATTCTC
>NW_015411742.1:0-1907 GCF_001527695.2 Protobothrops mucrosquamatus
CTCCTCCTCCTCCTCCTCCTCCTCCTCTTTTTTCCCCCTCCTCCTCCATCTCCACTATGGTTGTTAAGGGAGATACAAAGTTCTGGTTCTTGCTGTTCTGCCAGCCTCAACCATTGTTAGTTGATGCTGTTGTAGTATGTCTTTGTGTTATCTCTCTCCATCTTCTTCTGGGTCTGCCTCATGTTCTTTGACCTTCTCCTCTTTTTTGTACATGCCTTGTACAAAGGACATCCTCTCCAGGTGAGCAAACCACTTTATTTGCTATTTTTGTATGTAGTTTAAGATTTGTTCTTTCCCAATTCTTTCAGTTATGATCTCATTTCTGATTTTGTCTAATTTTATTCTGATTTTAGTGATCAGTCATCTCAGGGATCTTAAGATCACTGCAAGACCAAAGCACAAAAATTTCAGTGGGATCCTTGGTTCTCTCTGAGCTGTTTTTTTTTTTTTGCAGACATTTCATTACCAAACTAGGTAACATCATCAGCGCTGTTGAACTAGTGCAGGGGTGTCAAACTCAATTTCATTGAGGGCCGCATCAGCATTGCGGTTGCCCTTGGGGGGCCGGGTGGGTGCGGCCAGGGTGGGTGCGGCCTACTGGGTGGGCGTGGATAGAGTGGGCGTGGCCTACTGGGTGGGCGTGGCCAGTTCTACATCATTCATGTCAAGGGTGCCTGTGGGGGTCTGGGCAGGAGTGGGACAGATCTGAGGGTCTCTGGCAGAAAGGTGTGGGACCAGGGCAGAGCCCATCAAGCCGGATATGTGAAGTAGGTGAGGGCCATTTGCTGGCCACTTCCAGGCGATGGTGCATTTCTTCATTCCTCACAAAGGGCGACACCTCCCCAGCATGCACCCAGGGGGCGGGGTTGATGCGGAAGGGGCTGGTTCCTCGCTGTTTCTGGACGGCCTTGTGGAGCTAAGACTGAATGCATTTCAGCATAGATGGACACCCCAAAATTGTACATTGGCTCCCGGCCGGCCTGGGCCAGGGCCAAGGCAGCGGGGGCCATTCCCTCACTGTTTCCAGGATGGCTTCGCGGACCACATGAAACCACTTTGCGGGCCGCATCCGGCCCCCGGGCCTTGTGTTTGACATGTCTGAACTAGTGTTTCAATCACCACAACTTCCATAATATAAACAGGTAACCCTTACCTCCAAAACAGATTTTGTAAATTTGATTTCCATTTAAGGATGTATGGATCAATAGTTATCAGTGTTTAGTTTTTACTTTTGCACTGTGAAACAATCTGGGTTTTCGTGAATGCTTTCATGCCAAAATCTGCATTTGTTTCTATTCAAGACTTTTCCTAACACAATTTTTTCCTACGCAGCTTCCCTAATGCTCCTAGCTATTGAAGTAATTAAGTGAAAAACACTTTCATACCAATTTCCCCAATGGCTTGCTTTGTGATCCATATTTCCCCAGCGCAAACTTTTTATTCTCTAATACGTAAATGCTTTCTCTCTCTTCTTTTACAGAACATGTTTTTATTTTATTTTTCATACACAGCTTTAAGAATAGCATTTTCTATTTCAAATCTAACTTCTCAACACCAATCAAAAAGGTCTGAGGCTGTAGATTTCTAACAGAGTAAAAACTGGACAGTCATCCATGGCTTTCAAGTCTATGTAGTGTGGCTGAATCTAATTCGACAAATTAGCTCTTCTAGAAATCTATAGGGGTGTTACTTGTATCTCAGTCTTTGATATCTGTATGGATGCAATGGCTTGGGGAAGGACTGCTAGAATTGAGGAAGGGACCTTGGAGATCTTCTAGTCCAACCCCCTGCTCAAGCAGGAGACTCTACCATAGAAGAAGAAGAAGAAGAAGAAGAAGAAGAAGAAGAAGAAGAAGAAGAAGAAGAAGAAGAAGAAGAAGAAGAAGAAGAAGAAGAAGAAGAAGAAG
>NW_015411743.1:0-1907 GCF_001527695.2 Protobothrops mucrosquamatus
TTGGGGCAGCCCCTGAGATACTGGAACACTGCTATCCTGTCCCCCCTCGTCCTTCTCTTCGTTAAACTAGACATACCCAATTCCATCAACCTTTCCTTGTATGTTTTACCCTCCAGTCCCCTGATCCTCTTTGTTGCTCTTCTCTGCACTCTTTCTAGAGTCTCAACATCTTTTTTACATCGTGGTGACCAAAACTGGACTCAGTATTCCAAGTGTGGCCTTACTAAGGCCTTGTAAAGTGGTATTAATACTTCACGTGATCTTGATTCTCTCCCTCTGTTAATGCAGCCTAGCACTGTGTTGGCCTTTTTGGCAGCTGCAGCACACGGCTGGCTCCTATTTAAGGGATTGTCCACTAGGACTCCGAGGTCCCTCTCACAGTTACTACTATTGAGCAAGACGGTGAGTTCTAGTCCTGCCTTAGGCACGAAAGCCGGCTGGGTGACTTTGGGCCAGTCCTTCTCTTTCAGCCCAGCCCACCTCACAGGGTCGTTGTGGAGAGGAAAATGGAAGGAGAAAGGAATGCTTAAGCATGTGGGCGGCCTGGAGTTATTTACGGAGCAAACATCGGAGACGAAGCCGATATCGAAAAGGGGAAATGAAACTTTCCCGGCACAAAACCTGCAGCTGCTTACAAGGCATTAAATATGGACACCGTTGCAGCATCCGCTCGTTTTTTCCCCTGCAGCGATTTCACTTTTCATTTTCGCCTTCCCATTTAGGGGGCTTTTATTTTATTTTAAGGGTTATGCATTGGCCTCCGCGGGAATAAAACAGAAATTTATTTTGAGAGATAAAAGCAGGCACCAAGAACCTGGCAAGTCCTCGGCGGAGAATTCCATACGGAGTCATTTTTCTTGCTTAAGGTGCAGGGAAACTGCCAGCAAACCTCTGATTTTTATTTTTATTTATTTTTTGCCTATCAGAGGCAACAGGCAGGCCTCAAATTGCGACCCAGACGGAGCCTGGAATTATGGTCCTACCGTTGTGCTGGTTGTTAAATGACACACTCTGTGACTACACCTGGTTTTAACTACCTTTTCTGCAGTAAATGAACACCCTCATAAAGGCAGCAGCACTGGGATCATAAAGTGAGTTTTCTGCAGTGGCCAGTTTTCTTACCAGGAACCCAAAGTAAAGGCTTGTTTCTAACAAAAAAAATAATAAAACATCATAAATCGTTGCAAAAGACTTTGGAAAAAGAGCAGAGAAGAGCAACAAAGAGGATCCAAGGCCTGGAGGCTAAAACATACGAAGAACGGCTGCGGGACTTATGTTTGGCTAGTCTAAAGAAAAGAAGAAATAGGGGAGACATGATAGCCGTATTCCAGTATTTGAGGGGCTGCCCCAAAAAAGAGGAGGGGGTCAATTTATTCTCAAAAAAAGCAACTGAAGGCAGGGCAAAAAGCAACGGATGGAAACTGATCAAGGAGAGAAGCAGCCTGGAATTGAGGAGAAACTTCCTAACTGTGAGGACAATTAACCAGTGGAACGACTTGCCACAAGAAGTTGTGGGTGCTCCAACACTGGAAGTTTTTAAGAAGAGACTGGACAGCCATTTGGCATAGGGCAGGGGTCCCCAACCCCCAGTCCGTGGACCAGTACCGGGCCACGGCATGCCAGCAACCAGGCCACACAAAAAAAACAAAGCCCCATCTGTGGAAAAACCTCTCTCCATGTATCCGGTCCCTAGGGTCCAAAAGGTTGGGGACCTCTGGTAGAGGGTCTTCTGCTTGAACAGGGGGCTGGACTAGGAGACCTCCAAGGTCCCTCCCAACTCTGTTATTCTATTATTCCGTGGAAGGAAGGAAGGAAGGAAGGAAGGAAGGAAGGAAGGAAGGAAGGAAGGAAGGAAGGAAGGAAGGAAGGAAGGAAGGAAGGAAGGAAGGAAGGAAGGAAGGAAGGAA
>NW_015411744.1:0-1907 GCF_001527695.2 Protobothrops mucrosquamatus
GTAATACATAACACCAAAGCTTCTAAATTGTGTATGATAAAGTGGGTTTTTGGGGGGAGGTCAACTAAAATTAATACAAGAAAATCAAGTAGTTCTGGCCCAGGAAAAAAAAATAATTTCCAAAGGTGGTTTTTAAATGTTTATAGCAACCACCAGTGCTGTGGTGGAAAATCCTAGGGCTTTTTTTGTTGTTGTTGTTAACAAAAATGTTGGCCCTATCTTCAAAATGCCACAGTAATTTTCAGAGTCTGCTTCCTGTATCAAATGACTGAAGGAAAAATTAGTTGTTTGTGAACTGAGATAACTCAGAAAAATCATAACAAGAACCTGGATACTATTTTCCTTGATGGAATGCCAACTTTATTTTAGCTGTCTAAATTATAATAGTTTTGTGCAAGATTTACATTTGAAATCAAAAGCTAAAAAAATACTGTTTAGTTGGACAAAGATATGTGATTGCGTGTATCATGATAAGTTCTAGTATTTCAAATGGACTTCAAAGTCTACTAAAGGTAGCCATTACTACCATCAATTTTTATTGGGATTTCAGCAATGGGAAAAAAAGACATTATTTATATTCTAATATAGACAAGTCTCATCTCAGCTGAACTCTGAAGCTTCTCTTTCCCACTAAGGATACATTATTTTTCTCTTTTGCAAAATTATGTTACCCATATCTCTAAAAAAGTTAATAGATAGGAATTTGCAAATCTATATTTTGCGACTTTAAAAAAATCCACCGATTAATTTAGAAATATAATGGAGGGAAAATTTGGATAAACTGTGCAAAGGTGCTACAATTTTTAAACAGATAAATAAGAAATCAACATGTTCAAGAGAAAAACATTGAATCAAAGATGACTATAAAAGAAAAAGTTTAATTGCCTACTTCAGTACTACCAGAGTTCTGGTTCTAAATGTTATTTCCCTATTCATATCTACCTTGTATCAGAAGTATTTATTGTATTTTGCACAAAAATATTTGTAATTTTATGCAGCTTCCATTTCTTCCAATGACACTTCACCAAGGATTATTCCCAACACAGCATGCCCATATGGTATGGTTCATTGTTTATGCCAACAGATAAATAGATTATATGGTATTTACAGATAGTATAAACCTCAAGAATTACCACTTGATTCCTATAGTATTAAAGGAATTTTAATTGGACAGCACAGATCCACCACAGCAGATTCCCACAATACATCCAATACAAAACTATACAGGTAGTCCTTGACTTACACCATTCATTTAGCAACTGTCCAAAGTTACAACAGCACTGAAAAAAGTGACCTGCATCTCAGAGGGAACTTCATTCCAGAGGGCAGACATGTTTTTTGGGTCCTGGTGGTTGATATTGTCTAACTGAAGAAATCTGGAGTGCTCCAGCCTTGTTAGTTCAAATCAGCTGAGCCACTTTTAGATGTTTCATGCCTTAACACACGAAATCATATTGCCAGTTTTAGCAACCATGAACTTCATCTTGATAGTTGAAAGGAGCAACAGGGAAGAGGATAATAAGACCACACTTGGAATACTGCATCCAGTTTTGGTCACCACAATGTAAAAAAGATGTTGAGACTCTAGAAAGAGTACAGAGAAGAGCAACAAAGGTGATTAGGGGACTGGAGGCTAAAGCATATAAGGAAAGGCTGCTGGAATTGGGTATGTCTAGTTTAATGAAGAGAAGGACGAGGGGGGACATGCTAGCAGTATTCCAATATCTCAGGGGCTGCCACAAAGAAGAGGGAGTCAAGCTATTTTCCAAGGTGCCTGAAGGCAGGACAAGAAGCAACGGATGGAAACTAATCAAGGAGAGAAGCAACCTAGAACTAAGGAGAAACTTCCTGACAGTTAGAACAATTAACCAGTGGAACAACCTGCCTCCAGAAGTGGTGAATGCTCC
>NW_015411745.1:0-1907 GCF_001527695.2 Protobothrops mucrosquamatus
GCTATATGATAATTAATCACCTCATACTTTCTCTTAATATCATCTATCCATCTTCTCCATACCAAGATAAATTTTTCTTGAGATTGATCCTTCAAGTATGCGGAAATTTTTGCCATTTCTGCAAAATATGACACCTTCAAGGTGTATATTTTCAAACACTGACCCCAGGACCTTCCTTGGCTTTGCCACCCTGGAAGCCCCAACCGTCCCCGGATTCTTTGTTCTCAGAACCCCGCAAAGCAGGTAACCGAGGCCTCCGCCGCAACCCCCGGCCTGATACATATATATATATTATATCGAAATAATTGCGATCACCAAGAGAAGATGAAATATTTATAAGCGATTAAAAGGTTTAAAAAACAATTTAAAAGCAATAAAACATTGTTAAAATTATCGGCAACCAAGCTTTCGTCGGGCCCTCCCGACATCATCAGGGTTGCTGATATAACATGGAAGTACCCAAGAGTCGGATTTTTAGCTCTATTTCCAGCCATATATATATATATATATATATTGTTCGTGTGCACGCGATCTCCGGGGGGGGGGGAGATCCTTCCTTCCCTCCGCGTCGGTCGATCCCTTTCTCGCGCGCTCTCTCTCTCTCTAAGTCTGCTCGGTGGACTTTGGCTTTTTCAATGGAAAGCTTTGTCTGGCCGGGAAACCCCTCCTTAAATCCTTCGCCCTCCGCCTCCTCGACTTCGACCGATCGCTCGCTCTCTTTTTAAATAAACCCATCAGTCCTGCCCACCTCCAGTTAACCCTCTCCTGCGCCCCTTTCTTCCCCTTCCCGGTTCTTGTTTTGTTTTGTTTTTTAAAGCCGGGAATTATTATTTTTTTTTTGGAAAGCCTTTTAAAATCCCCGCGCCAAGCGCGCTCCGCGGGCTGCGCTTTTACGCACCGGGCTCCGGCCCCCGAAACGTCCGGGTTCCGTTGCAGGATCGGGCGGGATCGGCCGCCGTTTCCTTTTTCAGAAGCCGCGGGGAGCGGATCCTTCGCTCCGGAGGAGGTGCCGGACGGGTTAAACCGATAGAGGGCCGCGTTTCCCAGAGAGGACGAGAAACTTGAGCTTTGGAGAGGCTTTGAAAGAGCCCAGGCCCCTCTTTCTGATGGGAGGGGAGCGAGAGCCCTGGCGAGCTCCTGCCGACTGGATCCGAGTTGTTTTCTTTTTTTTTCTCTTTTTGCTTTCTTGCCTTTTTGGGGGGGGGAGGGGAGGGTGGATCGAGCGAGGAGGAGGAGAAGAAATGTGCCGGAGGACGCACGGGTGGGTAAGCGAGCGAGCGAGCGAGGAGGGCGGGAGGTGTTTGCAACAGAAGGGAACTTCCCCCGCTCGCTTGCAAAAATAAAAGTAACAAGAGGCGGGAGAGAAGCGGATCCGGAGTAAACTGAACCGGGCTGCTTCTTTTCTCCCCCCACCCCCACCCCGCTTCCGAGGCGCCGATCGGAGGTTTTGCGCGGCGGTTCCCAGCCCAGCATGGCCTCACCCCTCTTCCCCACAGGACAATGGCTGAGCCAAGGACAAGGCGGGGATCCCCATGCACCACCACCACTACCCCCCTCCAGCTTTCCCGTTTTTTCTCTCCCTCTTGTTTCCTTGCTTTCTTCTCCCCCTCCCCCGCCCCCACCCCGGCTGCTCCGTGCTCCTGGAAGGCGGAGAGCGCCTTGCACCGGATCGCGCCTGGACCTTTTGTGCGTTAGGGATCGGCGCCTGGATCCTGGAGGGAATTGGATCCGGGACGAAAAATCCCCTTGCGCCGCCGCTTGCTCCGACTTTCTGCCCGGGGGGGGGGGGAAGAAAGAGAGAGAGAGAGAGAGAGAGGGAAGCGGGGGGGGGGAGGCGCGGGATCTTTTTTGATTTCCTGGCGGATTTGGAAAGCTCGCAATCCGTGCCGAAGGGAGTCCCGGAGCAA
>NW_015411746.1:0-1906 GCF_001527695.2 Protobothrops mucrosquamatus
GCAGCCCTCAGGTTTGTCTCTAGTTTTTCTCCAACCACTTTTAATCGCTGCTGCGTTCTTCTAGATCGCCATTTTCTTTCAACTCTTTCAACTCACAGTCTTTTCTATCCAGGTCTCTCAATCCACAAGCTCTACCGGCTTCAACTTTATCACGATCTCTCCGCTCCCAGTTTCTTCCTCAAACCTCTCCGTCTTCTGCACTCACAGATTTAATACACTGTCTTTCTTTGTGTCTACCTTCTGTTATTTAATCTCTCGGTTCTTTAGGTCTGTCAACTCACAGCTCCTCCTCCGGGTCACCGCTTGCATTGAGGGTTCCCTCTCCGATTGAGCTTCCTCTCAGCGCCCGTCCTAATAGACACTTAAATCTTATTAGACTCTCCTCATATTCTTTAGTATTAGGAATAATATAGGCTATTACAGCTTACTACTTAGCACCGTCTGTTAGAATTCTTGCTTCCGCATCATCTGTGGCTTTATCAGGGCCTCAGATCTGCCATCAGCTGCTGGCAGAAGTTTCCACGTTGAAATTAGGAGGTTTCCTTCGTCCTAACGGGCGATTGCCTTTCGCCTCGTTATTCCTCTGGCATCCCCCTTTCTCACGCGTTGTCCTCCAGACTTCCCCGTGCCCCCAAAGGGTCTCCAAATGTGGAAAGATCAGAGTTAGGTGACAGAGCCTGTCTCCTTAACTCTGCACCGCCCTGGTGCCACCACCGGAAGTCAAGAGAAAGTATGTTTCTATTTGTCAAGTTTAACCAATCACTAATCCATGTCAAAACCACCGCATCATAATATAATTTTAAGTTAGGGACGTTAAGCCCTCCACGTTCTCTCATATCCTGCATAATTTTAAACCTAACTCTTGGTTTCTTACCCACCCAAATAAATTTGTTGATACCCTTTTGCCATCCCTCCAAATTAGCATCTTTTTTTAAGATAGGAATCATTTGAAACAAGAAAAGAAATTTAGGAAGAACATTCATTTTTACAGCTGAAATTCTTCCCAACAGAGATAATTGCAATTTTTTCCAATTATTTAAATCCTTTTGTACCTTAGCCCATAAAGCTTCATAATTATTCTTATACAATTTTGTGTTAGAGGCTGTAATATAAACCCCCAAATATTTTACCTTTTTAACCATTTCAAAACCTGTAAGTGTAACTAACATATCTTTATCCTCCTTAAACATATTTTTCAATAATATCTTGGTCTTATTAGAATTTACCTTAAAACCAGAAAGTTTCCCATATTGTGCAATAATTTCAACCACCTTAGTTACCGAATCTATCAGCTGAGTTAGTGTTAACACTAGGTCAGTGATGGCGAACCTTTTAGAGACTGAGTGCCCAAACTGCAACCCAAAACCCACTTATGCATCGTCGAGTGCCGGCTGGGTGTGGCCCATTGGCTGGGTGTGGCCAATTGGGTGGGCGTGGCCAATTGGGTGGGTGTGGGTGTGGTGGTAACGACAGACTGGGTGGGACTAAAAAGTTCAATCAATTAATTCCAACTTTGCAAGATCTTTTTTTTCCCTGCGAGAAGCTGAAATTGACGCATTGAACCTTTCTTTTTTTTTTGCACATGGTGGCGGAGGCCTAAAGCAAAAAGGTTTTATAAAACCCAGCTGAAGGCCTAGGACTGGGGCGACGGCGTGCGTGCCCACAGAGAGGGCTCTGAGTGCCGCCTCTGGCACCCGTGCCATAGGTTCGCCACCACTGCACTAGGTCATCTGCAAAAGATCTTAATCTATAGTCAATCTTATTAACCTTAATTCCTTTTATTACAGAAGATTCACAAATTTTAATTAACAAAATCTCCATTGTTAACACAAATAACAATGGGGATAAAGGACATCCTTGTCTAGTTCCTTTTTCAATTTTAAATGCTTCCGTTACCCCCCCCCCC
>NW_015411747.1:0-1906 GCF_001527695.2 Protobothrops mucrosquamatus
CAGCAGGAGTGAAGTTGGCTCCTCTGGAGCATCTGCCCTGATGTTGCTGCTATGTCCTAAAACCTTGGGAGTCACATTAAATAAGTCATAAAGATTTCGGGTGTAGAGAGGTTTTGATCTCCACTGAGAGTCACCCATAAAAAACCCTGTAATTCTGTAAAACCGTCATGAACTTTTAGGGCTCAGCACGTAGCTAATCCTCACAAGCTAACCAGCATCACATTTCACTATTTCACTTGGCTCAGTTGCAAAGGTTAGTTGCTAGTAGTCAAAAACTACTTGATAGCTTTTAATCAGGGAGGAAATCGTGCAAACGCCAGACAACCGTGTTTTTCGCCACCTATCCGGAGTCAAACAGGCAACATCTGTGCCCAGAAGGCGGACTCTGTGGTTGACTTTAAAGGAGTTAAAACCATCGAGTACTGTATTGCTAGAAAGGAGAGGAGGAGACGGGAAGAGTACAAGAAAGAAAGTTCAGTTCTCTTGAAAAAGGACCTTTTGAACAGCAGAACTTCCTCTTCCGGATCACTCATGGGAGGAGGTTGGTGTGCAAAGTGGCTTTTGTGCTCTTTCCAGGGTCGAAGCAGCAGCTGGAAGGTGAGTGGAGGGCAGGTGGGAGGAGAAGCCGGGAGCAAGCGGGGCTGTTTGGTTTCCTCCAGGGCGTCCAAGCAGAGAAGCAACTCGGCTGAAGCATCTCAGCTGCTGCTGCTGCAAATCCCTTCCCTCCCCAACTTTTAAGTCCGCTGGTGCTGCAGGCTGTTAAACTGGGGGCTGCGATTTTCTGCTGGTGGGAAGATTTAAAAAGTCTCCTTCAAGGGAAGGTTGATTCTTAGGGAATGGCTTCCCTCCAGACGTTGTGAGTGCTGCATCACTGGAGGTTTTTAAGAGGAGACCGGACAGCCATTTTCAGGAATAGTAATAGGGTCTCCTGCCTGAGCAGTGGGTTGGACTAGAAGACCTCCAAGGTCCCTTCCAAGTCTGTTATTTTTTTTTACAACTTTTTAAAACTAATTTTCTATTATTACATTTGATTAGTGCTTAATAAACATCCTGTTGTCTGGTCCAATTTGTTTGCTTAATAATGCCAGTTACATTCTTAGTATCTACCCCTTTTCTCCAACCATTGATTAAATAAATTCCATGTTTGAAAATATTCTGTATCTTCTTTCTCTTTGATCCTCAATGTAAGTCTGTCCATTTCAGCACAGTCCAATATCTTCTTGATTATCTCTTTATCTAGTGGTGTTTCTTCATTCTTCCAGTGCTGAGCAAATACAATCCCTGCTGCTGTTAATATATGCAATGTTAAATATACACTTTGCTTATTAAATTTTTCTGATATTATACCAAATAAAGAGAGTTTAGGATTAAAATATACATGTTTCCCTAACATCTTTTCTAACCAAGTGTGTAGTTTTGCCCCATTTTTTTTTTCTTCAACACAAGGCCACCACATATGGTAATGCAAGCATTTTCAGTTTAATTCTGGCTTTCCTTTCTTGCCAAATAAATTTCAAAATCAAAGTATTTAAATCATCAAAAAAATTCTTCTCTATTTTTATAGGTGCTGTTTGGAACAAGAAGAGCAGTTTTGGTAAACTCTTCATTCTCACAGTAGCTATTCTTCCTAACACTGATAGTGGTAAGTTTTCCCATTTTTATAGATCTAATTTTATTTGATTAAGTAATGTTATGTACTTATCTTTTATCATTGCACATCTGTTAGATATATTCCCAAATATTTAACTTTCCTAACTATTTGAAAATCCATTTTTTTACAATTGTTCTTTTTGCTTAGATGTAAGGTTTTTAACTATAACTTTTGTTTTTTCTCTATTTATCTTCAATCCTGCTACTTCTCCAAATAACTAAATCCTTTTCAATAGTTTAGGGAAGACATGTTAAA
>NW_015411748.1:0-1906 GCF_001527695.2 Protobothrops mucrosquamatus
CTTCCTTCCATCCATCTCCTTCCCTTCCCCTTCAATCTCTCCTTCCTTCCTTCCTTCCCCATCTCCTTCCTTCTCCATCTCCTTCCTTTCCCCTTCAATCTTCCATCCTTCCTTCCTTCCATCTCCATCTCTATCCCTTCCCCTTCAATCTCTCTCCTTCCTTCCTTCCTTCCTTCCTTCCCCCTTCAATCTCCTTCCTTTCCCCTTCAATCTTCCTTCCTTCCATCTCCATCTCCATCTCTTCCCCTTCAATCTCTTCCTTCCTTCCTTCCCCCTTCAATCTCCTTCCTTCTCCATCTCCTTCCTTTCCCCTTCAATCTTCCTTCCTTCCTTCCCCTTCCCTCCCTCCCAACATTTTTGAGCAAGGAAGAGTAAGCTTCTCCAGCGAGCATTGCTATATTGTTTTTGTGATTAATCACTATGCTTTAATTATGTTCAGTTCGTAACAATGAAAATACACCCTGCATATCAGATATTTACATTACTATTCATAACAGTAGCAATGTTATGAATAGTAATGAAGTAGTTATGAAGTAGCAACTAAAATAATTTTATGGTTGGGGGTCACCACAACATGAGGAACTGTATTAAAGGGTTGCGGCATTAGGAAGGTTGAGAATCACTGCTCTAACAGGTTATGGGCCCAGAGCTAACCAAGGACTGCATTGTAATTTGAAGCTGGAAGAAATTGCCTGTGTTTAGAAAAGTATAAGAACAAGGCAGAATTAGCAGAACAGCTGCAATGGAATTTAAGGAAAGCTCTGTGCCTCGTTTAGGCCAAAAGAATTACATTATATGGGCTGTGAAAATGGAATGTTTGCTGAAAGCAAAAGAGCTGTGGTATATCGTAGAAAATCCCCCACAAGTGTTTGCAGCTGCTGATCAGAAAAGTCATGATCAAGCAATGGCTTATCTCATCTTAAATTTAGATGATGAACAGTTTCTAAATGTTGCAAATTTAAAGACTGCAAAGGAGATTTGGTTGAAATTGAGAGCTGTGCACATGAATGTTTCTGCATGCAATATAGTGCAATTGTCAAGAAAACTTTACAGGCCCTGTTTGCAACCAGGCGAATCTGTGGAACAGCATTTAAATAAAATGCAAAGTTTATTTTTGGACTTAGAACAACGTGGGATTAAATTCCCTGAGTCACAGAAGGTTTTATTGGTGTTGAACAGTTTAGATAAAACCTGGGACACAGTTTCTGCAATATTTGAGTGTAAAGAAGAGCAAGACTTAAATTTTGAGGCTTTAAAGGCATGTTTGCTTAATGAAGAAGAAAAGCACCATTTTAGGAACAGCCACGAGGAGGTGAAATTCCTGAGGAGGGGGTCCAGACTGCAAGTCTCCGGAGAAGGAACAAGCGGCATATGGGACCAAGTTGCAACAAAGGCAAGATTGTGCAAGCAGAGGGCTCAGCAAGAGAAAAATTGCTACATTTGCGGTGCAAGCACACATCTGAAAAGGAACTGTTTGCAGAGGAACAATTTGCAGCAAAGGACATTTGTGCAAGCAAAGAAGACTGATCTGCAAAAGGAACATTTTGGTGTTGCAAAAGTTTGCTATAGCAACAACAGAGACAAGTGGCTAATAGATAGTGATGCAAGTCAAACAATTGTTAATGACTCTGAATTATTTTGCAGGTTTGTTCCAGTAGCACAAGAAGCTGTGGCTTTGGCAAATGGCCAGAAAGCAAAAGTCATCGGAAGAGGTGATGTAAAAATTCCATATTTGGAATCAAAGTTTACCAATGTGCTTTGTGTACCTGAGATGGAACATAATTTGTTAAGTGTGTCTAATTTAGACAAACAAGGTTTTGAGATCATTTTTGTAAATGGGAAGTGTCTCATCAAAAGGAATGGGAATATTTGTGCAGAAGGCATAAAGGAAGATAATCTATATGTA
>NW_015411749.1:0-1906 GCF_001527695.2 Protobothrops mucrosquamatus
TAACAGATTAATCTCCAAGATATTTTCTTATCTATGACATACATGTATATCTTGATCAAGACTAAAAGAGGTGGGATCCACTCTGGCCAAGCCTTCCAAAATGCATGTTCATGGAGATCTAAGGTCCTACCCAAAGTCTGCCCCTTTCTCTTGCTCTCACCCACCTTCCATGGTGGAGATGGATCCTTCTGCACATGGACGACAATTGTAGCAACAGATGGGCTTCCCTTCCTGAGCCACCTTCATGAACCCAGGAGGACAGCTTTCCACACATCTGGAAAAGGGCATGGACTGAGCAGGGTGAGGGAAAGAAATAACATCCACAAAATGAATTATTGTATTTCCTAAATCAGTTAAAGAAACGTTTCGGGATCTCCAGTTCAAGACTTATCCTTGCTAAATTCGAAACTTACAAAAAACTTGGAGCTTCTAAAACTGATCTGAATGTTTGTTTTTGCCTATTTATCTTCTAAGATTTCTCATACACTTTTTACAGAATACAGAATAACAGACTTGTAAGGGACCTTGGAGATCTTCTAGATCAACCCCATGTTCAAGTACAAGACCTTATACCAGTCTGGACAAATGCTGTCCAATCTCTTCTTAAATGCCTCCAGTTATGAAGCACCCATAACTTTTGTAGGCAAGCTGTTTCATGGATTAAGGGTTCTTACTGACAGGAAATTTCTCCTTAATTCTAGGTTGGATCTCTCTTTGATAAGTTTCCATATGTTTCTTCTTGTCCTGCCCTCAAGAGCTTTGGAGAATAGGTCGACACCTTCTTCTCTGTGACAGTCCCTCAAATATTGGAAGACTGCTATCATGTCACCCCTAATTCTTCTTTTTGTTAGACTAGCCATTGCCAATTCCCACAACTGTAGTTCATATGGTTTAGCCTCCAGTCCCCTAATTATCTTTAATTAATCAGAATGGAGTTAGAAAGAGGTCTTGGAGGTCCTCTAGTCCAACCCCCTGCTTAAGCAGAAGATTCTATATCATTTCAGACAAGTAACTTTCCAGCCTATTCTTAAAAACCTCCAGTGATGAAGCTCCCATAAGTTCTGAAAGGAAGCTGTTCCACTGGTTAATTGTCTTCATTCTTAGGAAGTTTCTTCTTAATTCCAGGTTGCTTCTCTCCTTGATTAGTTTCCATCCATTGTTTCTTGTCCTGCCTTCAGGTGCTTTGGAAAATAAGTTGACCCCCTCCTCTTCATGGCAACCTCGCAAAGACTAGAATACTGCTATTAGGTCCCCACAGTCCTTCTTTTCTCTAGACTAGCCAAACCCAAATCCTGCAACCGTTCTTCACATGTTTAGTCTCTAGGCTTTGTTGCTTTTCTTTGCACTCCTTCTAGACTAGACTCTCAGGATCTTTTTAGTTTAAATTCTCAATATATATACTCAAAGGAATGTTGGATGGATCCTTTGCTTTGCAGAAGTGAATCATGTTGCCCCATGATTTAAAACTTGCTCCCTCGGAGAAAACTGCTAACTGTTAATGATATTTTTCTCAGACATCTGAACATGAAACCAAAGAAGATGCTTCCTCTCTTAGAGAACTGAGATGAAATCCCTGCCCCAACTCTGCAATCCTCTTGGTGAGATCTTCAGAAAGGATAGAATAAAGTCTTTTCCCACCTTGATCAGCATTTCCATCTTTTTAGTAGCATTCTGGTTGATCATCAACTTGAAATCCAAGTATCCTTCTCTTTCTAGACTCCCGAGTTTTACTTTGGTAATAGACATATTGGGTAAAACCATCCTGTGCACAATGTCCAGGTCTTCTACCAGTTCTCCATTTTCATCCAGATAGACTCCATTGATAGAATTATTATAAAACTGAGAGCTTTGAAAGAAGGAATGAAGCTGTAATGGAAGAGAAAATAGACAATGTTACACATGACAT
>NW_015411750.1:0-1906 GCF_001527695.2 Protobothrops mucrosquamatus
CCCTCTCCTTCCTTCCTTCCTTCCTTCCTTCCTTCCTTCCTTCCTTCCTTCCCTCCCTCCTTCCTTCCTTCCTTCCTTCCTTCCTTCCTTCCTTCCTTTCTTCCCCGTTCCGACCACCCACCCGTCCTTTCCCCGTCTCTCTGCCCTTCATTCCCTCCCCTTACCCCCGCTTCTCTCTTTCCCTCCTCCGGCGTCCCCTCTCCGATTTACAAAATCGAAATTTCCCTGGAGAAAGCATTTCAGAGGGGGTGGGGGTGGGTGGGTGGGGGGCGGACGGGCTCCCATTCATTCTTCCGTTCTTCTCAAACAGGCGCACTAACCAGGCACAATAATCCAAGCATAATAAAAGAGTAGCCGTAATACTGGGCGCTTGTCTGCTACCAGTGATGGAAGGCAGGGGTTTGGAAAGTCCAGCGTCCCGCTTAAACGCTTCTCAACCCGTGGGGCAAATTGGTATTAATTACTTTTTTTTTCCTCCTTAGCACAAAAGAATATCGATCCGAAAGGGCAGTCGTAGCTTTGAGCTCTCTGTTTCTGCAAGAGATCATGGTTTTCCCAGGTTTTTCCAGTCCGGACTCATCCTGCACGTTTTTTGTTTTTTTTTGCTAAGCATTTACATTAAACACACACACACATACACACACACACAAATACCTAATACCCTCTTCCCTCCCCTCTCCCATTTCCTGAGATTCTGTAAAATCAAAGCGTCATGCTGCTAGTCCTCAGTAGCGCGTAAAAACGCTAGGTGGAAGGAAGGGAAATAGGTGGTTGGATTTTATTTTATTTTTTTTTAAAAAAAAAAACATTTGTCCAGCGATCAACCCCCATTTAACTAATCGGTTCCTGCTCAAGCATATATAGACCCACCCCAATTTTCTGCTCCCACACAGCCAATATATTAGGAACAGGTGCCATTCTAGAGGTGGCAAGGTTGGTGAGCAGGACACCCGATATGTGTGTCTGTTTCGGCTCTGTGGATTGGATCAACTCACCCACAAAGTCCATTAAGCCCAGAAACGGATAAAAGGATCGGTCACCAATTGGGTGAATGCACAAAGCAGCCCACCCCGTTGGAATAGTCCCTGTTTTATGACGGCAATCCACGCGGCTAGTTGATAAGTGAACGTTTCCTATACGCCGAGAAAATTGGCGGAATTCCACAAGCCATGGTTAATTGAATAAGGGCAGAGTAATTACAACTCTAGCAACTGCATCCATCCCTCGCACCGCTTTGTTTAAACTCAGCTCCTCGGATTTGAACCTCGGTTAATTTTTGACACTTAGCAGAGAGCAGAGAATCTCAGTTAATTGAATCCACCAGAGTTAAGTTTACTAACTTAACCCCCCCCCCCTGAACTCAGGCACTTGTGGTTTGGAAACTAGGATTTATGGCGTAGCAAGTGGGCTCCAACGAACCATGGTTAAGAAACTAAAACTTAAAGGCTTGTTTCATCTCAGCCAATATTGAGAAAAATGATTTGTTTTAATTAATGTATTTTTTTTAATGATACAACCACCCTGGATCTTGTCCACAGCTCTTTTGGAGCACAGTTCCAATCTTCACACCTTTTGGCCATGTTGGCTGGGGCTCATGGGAGTTGTAGTCTGGGTCTATTCATAGTAAAGACAGCCCCCCTTTTTTGTCATGATTTTGTGCTCTCTCTCTCTCTCTCTCTCTCTCTCTCTCTCTCACACACACACACACACACACACACACACAAGTTCAGTTGGCCGATCTTGTGCATTGCTCCTGTGCCTAATCTAAAACAGACCCGGGTTATTTGCTGTATCGTGTCTTTTTAACGTGGGTTTTTTTTCCTTCTTCTTCTTCTAAAAAGCAAACAAGAATTTAAACAGCAAGACCGGGTTCCAATAAACCTAACAATCTCACAAAGCTGCTCTT
>NW_015411751.1:0-1906 GCF_001527695.2 Protobothrops mucrosquamatus
CCGGAACGCGGCGGAACCGCGTTCCGGCACCTTTTTCCGGGCCGGCCGCACCGGAAATAGCCCCTCCCACACCGGAAATAGCCCCTCCCAAATTTTACTTGCATTCCTGTTCTCTAAAGGGGCGGTCCTAGGGTTTGATGAGGGCGTGGCCAGGTTTGAGTTCCGCCACCTTTTCTCCGAGAAAAAAAGCCCTGGATGGGGAACTCATCAAATTTGCGGATGACACCAAGCTGGCAGGAATAGCCAACACTCCAGAAGACAGGCTTAAGATACAGGAGGACCTGGACAGATTTGAACACTGGATGCTATCTAACAAAATGAAATTCAATGGTGAAAAAAGTAAGGTTTTACATTTAGGCAAGAAAAACCAAATGTACAGGCAGGGCTTTTTTTCTCATAGAATGCCCAGAACGGAGTTCCGGCACCTTTTTTGGATGGAACCTTGTAAGGTAGGCAAGGCGGGTTGTATGACATGTGTGAGTTCCGGCACCTTTTTTTTTTTTTTTTTAGAAAAAAAGCACTGTGTACAGATATAGTATAGGGGGTACCTTGCTCAATAGTAGTAACTGTGAGAGGGATCTTGGAGTCCTAGTGGACAATCACTTAAATATGAGCCAGCAGTGTGCTGTAGCTGCCAAAAAAGCCAACACAGTGCTAGGCTGCATCAACAAAGGGATAGAATCAAGTATTAGTACCAATTTACAATGCCTTGGTAAGGCCACACTTGGAATACTGCATCCAGTTTTGGTCACCACGATGTAAAAAAGATGTTGAGACTCTAGAAAAAGTACAGAGAAGAGCAACAAAGATGATTAGGGGACTGGAGGATAAAGCATATAAGGAATGGTTGCTGGAATTGGGTATGTCTAGTTTAACAAAGAGAAGGACGAGGGGGGACATGATAGCAGTGTTCCAATATCTCAGGGGCTGCCACAAAGAAGAGGGAGTCAAGCTTTTTTCCAAAGCGCCTGAAGGCAGGACAAGAAGCAACGGATGGAAACTAATCAAGGAGAGAGGCAACCTAGAACTAAGGAGAAACTTCCTGACAGAACAATTAACCAGTTGAAAGCCTGCCTCCAGAAATGGTGAATGCTCCAACACTGGAAGTTTTTAAGAAGAGACCTTAGAGCCATTTGTCCGAAATGGTGTAGGGTTTCCTGCCTGAGCAGGGGGTTGGACTCGATGACCTCCAAGATTCCTTCCAACTTTATTATTATTATTATTATTATTATTATTATTATTATTATTATTATTATTATTATTATTATTATTATTATTATTATTATTATTATTGTTGTTGTTGTTGTTGTTGTTGTTGTTGTTGTTGTTGTTATTGTTATTGCTATTTTTATTTTTGTTGTTGTTGTTGTTATTGTTGTTGTTGTTGTTGTTGTTATTATTATTATTATTATTATTATTATTATTATTATTATTATTATTAAGATGCAAAAACGAAATTGCCAGGCCATTTTGGTGACACTGTGAAGAAAAAAAAATCTAGGAAGAAAGCAGCAATACTTGAAGAGACAATGACACCAATAAAGCTGAAATAATGATCTGGGACAAGATAATCTGCCTTTTTTTAAAAAAAAAAATCTGCCTTTAATGGCTTTTCTTTCTTTTTGTTCAATTATGTTTGAATATCTTGGAAAAGCTTTATAGTTTCTTGGCAAGGTTTTTCAGAAGTGGTTTGCTCTTACCTCAATCCTAGGGCTAAAAGAAAATGACTAGCCCAAGGTCACCCAGCTGGCTTTGTGCCTAAGGCAAACCCACAACTCACAATCTCCCAGCTTCTAGTCTGATGACTTAACCCCTACACAAAGTCACTCTCTAATGACTAGCACACACAACCTCAAATTAAAACTGGAGGTCATTTGGTACATATATGAGAAACTATTATGAAGAA
>NW_015411752.1:0-1906 GCF_001527695.2 Protobothrops mucrosquamatus
CAACAGGCCCACTTGCACCCCATGCCCCCACTTCACAAGGAGGGACTCTGCACCGTCTATCTGAGGCACAGTGGCCTCCCTTGGACACAGGTTCTCCCTTATAATGACCGCTACCCCCCCGCCCCTACCCCGGGTCCTCGGCTGATGGAATGCCTGGAAACCTGGTGGGCACAGATCAACAAGGGGAACTCCCCCCTCCCCCCTGGTGGGCACAGATCAACAAGGGGAACTCCCCCCTCCCCCTATGATGGTTACAGTGTCCTGAGGTCATGTGATCACTTTTTGTGACTTTCTAACAAGCAGAAGTCAATGAGGGAAGCCAGATTCACTTAACAACCATGTTACTAACTAAACAAGTGCAGTGATTCACTTAACAACTGTGACAAGAAAGGTTATAAAATAATGCAAAATTCACTTAACAATTGTCTCACTTAGCAACAAAAATTTTGGCCTCAATTGTGGTAGTAAGTCGAGGACTACCTGTAATATGGGAGAGGTAGGAGCTACAATGGAAAGGGAGACTAGATAAAAATAACTACGGTATGCCACTCCAGTGGTGGGATTCAGCCGGTTCGCATCACTTCGACTGAATCGGTAGCTAACTTTTTGTTGCCTAGGCCCAGAATCGACTTCCGGAAGCCCACCACTATGCCACTCCCCACATAATTCAGCAAGGAAACTGCAATGGATCTTTAAGCACTTTGCCAAGAGAAAGAACCATTCTTCCTACAAAAAAGATCAACCCTTCAGCTATATGCAATTAATTAATATTAAGTAAGAATGCATATTTAAGATTTAAAAAAAAAATCCAGGGATTAAGTTTGACTTTAATAAAGATTTGATTTGATTGATTTATGGATTGGGTGGAACACAGTAACTTTTTCGCCCAAACTTGTTACTGGCCATATATATTGGTTATATTAGTCTATAAAATAACCTAGTTTAGTTTTGGGGACCAGGTACTACCCTAATAGTTTGCCTTTTATATTTGATAAGTCTAAATATGCTGTTTTCAATATAGTTGAGAATTGCTTGCTGTTTTGAAGAGCAATTCTCAGATTAGATAGGCAAAACAGAGGAAAGGTGGAATATTTACTATATTAAGACATTTGAACATAGAGAGCATTGACTGTGATTATATTGTGTTGATTATGATGAGTAACAGATTACAATTACAAAAATTAACACAAGGCTATGTTTTCATTTCTGATGTGCAATATGAAACAAGGCACAGCTGAATAACTTCTTTTATATGGGAAATTATATTTGACAAATGTTCTGTCTTGATTCTTTCTGATTTATTATTTTAATTTTCCCCTCTAAAACTGTGTGCAGAGAAAAAAAAATCCATCTCCTGCTTTTTGCAATGGTCTCCAGGCTCAGCATTTTCTGAGTTCAAAAACCCAGAACTTGGGAAGGCCAAGCAGGAGAAGTAACTCCAGCGGTCCTTGGGACCGGAATGATCCTTAGCCCACTCAGTCCACCCTAAAAAGGACATTTAGATTAACGCAAACTTACACCTGTCAATGCTAGTTCTATCCCTCTGCTCAAAAGGGGATACATTTTTTTAAAAACAAACAAACAATATACCATGTGTAAACATTTAGAAAAGCAGAATATGCTATACAGAAAAATTCTGGAGGGGAGAGAAACAGCAAATATGTACAACACTCTACTATGTAATCCTAAACACATCTACTCAAAAATAGGTTCTAATGAATTTAGATATGTTGGTACAGGACTGTAGTTAATTTAAGCACCATCTTTTTACTTCTATGTACATCTTTCAACAAATGCTTCTAACATTAATCATGAATCTAGAACAAAAAATACAATATGGAAAAATACAAGTTTTAGATTAATAGGTCTCTTGAGGTTAAAATCCACTTGCATACTATGGAAAAAC
>NW_015411753.1:0-1906 GCF_001527695.2 Protobothrops mucrosquamatus
TTACTGGCCATCAGGATCCAGAGGCATGGCGGTCCTCCCCACCGAGTCTTTTTTACCATGTACAATATGTCCGTACCATCTAAGTCTTCCTTCCCACATTTTTGCTACAAGATGGAAGACTTGGAGCAGGGATGTCAAACTTGCCACATCACGTACTTTTTTCCCCTTGCCGGAGCTGAGGTGGGTGCGGTTTCCGTGTGATGCATCCGGCCCTTGGGCCGGCAGTTTGACACCCCTAACTTAGAGGGTATAGACACATTATATGTGGTGAGGAAGACTTGCTGGCGAGGACAGCTATGCAGGCAGCCATAGGCTGCGCTTTATTCATATCTTTATCATCAGCTGAAATCTCAGAGTCTAAGGACAGCGGAACAAGTTCAGGAGTTCTCTCAGCTAATGGTTTTACATAGTCAACAACACAATTGTCAAAAGAATCGTGACGGTCAACATTCACTTCTATGTTTTCTGGTAATGACATCTGCAACCCAGTTATGTTTGCAGAACGTTCTTCATCAGAACTTTCAGAAGTGTCTAAAGCAGTGGATGCAGAAGCACGAATGTGCTCTAAATTGGAATAAGATGGGCCAGGCGTTTCATCATCCCAGGATGCCTGGCCTGTATCACTTCTGAAAGCATTACGATCTGGTACTTGGGGTTTCAGTCTCATTGGGAGAGATTGTGATATTCGAAGATTCAGAGTTGTTTCCTTGCTCACGGGATGGAGCCGGATAGTCATAATTTGCATGCCTGTCATCTAGATCTATGTTAAAGGATATCTAGCAAAGTTGATAAACTCATGTAAAAAGCCTTCCTTGCTTTGGAATAAGAAAGGTTGTAATTCATTACCACATGCCTGGCTTTCTAGATCAAACGTGATCAAATTATTATTATATATAATATTGTACAATATGAATTGGAGAACCATGAATTCCAAACAGGACTGTAAGCTCACTTTTAAACCAGGGAGGCAGCCTCTGAAGGCGGCCAGGATTCCTACGGAAAAATTTAGCTGATATGTCCCTATAACCCCCACTACTGGCATTCCCATCCATGGACCCAATGGAGGATGGTGATGCAGATCTAGATACAGATTTCTTTCTTTTTATCACACCTTGTTATACGAGTGACTATCCCTTCATAAATAATTTCAACGCCTGGGCTTCTTGACTGTTTTTTCTTCTTTTCTTCTTGAGTTTCAGCTTGAGCTTGCTTGTCTGCAATGCTAGCTGCCTTTCTCCAAATGGCCTGGTGCTATGGTAAAGATTTCTTCAGAGGCTTTAGACTTTCTCTTGTAGACGGACGTTTTCTCTCTACCTCTCTACAATACTCAAGACCTCTCTACCTCTCTACCTCTCTACAATACTCAAGACCTTAATGGCTTTTTATCCCAATCATCTTAGATGATGCACTTTTTCAATGTCACCAAATTTTGCTAAACAACCTTAACTAGACTTGAATTAAAATTACATTTTCTCCAAGCTTAGTAATAACAGTAACCCCTAATCCGCCTATTGATTAGTTCTGGGTATATTTATGAAGCTTTAGTGTGAATAGCCTCAGGGTTCAAAATGATTTACCTGAATGATGAAAGTTTAATTTCTTTGGCTGCTATGTTCACTGTAACTCTTTATTCCATTTTGTTTTATTTATCTTTTAATGTTGTTTCTAAATTGTATGTTTTCTAAGGCCTATCAATAACCAAAATAAAATACTTTGTTGTTGGATTCAGTATCTATACATGATTAGTGACTGCACTTAAGAGACCATCCCAGCATAGCGCTGCCTCCCCCATATCCCCACAGTAGCCAAAAATCATTAAGTCTCTTACTATCCATTTTAAATTATATATTCATATATATAGGAAACTGGTTTTTTTTTTTCATTTTGCAGGTCCTTGAGTCTCTCA
>NW_015411754.1:0-1906 GCF_001527695.2 Protobothrops mucrosquamatus
ATAATAATAATAATAATAATAATAATAATAATAATAATAATAATAATAATAAAGAAAAAACTTTAAACTTTTGGAAAGAACTGTGGAAAAATCCAGTGGAACATAATAAAACTGCCTCCTGGATCAAAGATATCCAAAAACAAGCAACACAAAACAAAATGGAGAATATTGTAATAACCACTGATATGGTTGCAAAACACGTAAAGAAGGTCAAGAACTGGAGTGCACCTGGCCTGGACGGGCTGCATGGATACTGGTTGAAACATTTCACCAGCCTCCATCACCGCATGGCCACTCAGTTTGATGAAATGCTTCAAAATGCCACAAGTGAAGAATGGTTAACAGCTGGTCGAACATACTTGATAATGAAGGACCCAGAAAAGAGCACAAAACCAAGTAACTACCGCCCAATGACTTGTTTGCCAACAACATTCAAACTTTTTACAAGAATACTGGCAAATTCAGTATTCAATTATCTGATGGAAAACAGTCTGTACCCGGTAGAACAAAAAGGAAATTATAAAAAATCAAGAGGAACAAAAGATCAGCTGCTCATTGACTTAAAAATGCAAAATGATGGAAAATGAACTTAAATATGGCGTGGATTGATTGCAAGAAGGCATTCGCCTCATTACCCCATAGCTGGATTAATGCGTGTTTGGAAAACTTTGGAATCAGCAAAAATATCTGTACATTTTTGAAAGCAAATATGCAAAAATTGAAAACAGCCCTAACAGTAAATGGGGAAAACATTGGTGAAATTAACATCAGACGAGGAATTTTCCAAGGGGACTCACTTTCACCACGACTGTTCAACATCGCATTAATTCCATTGACAATAATCTTATGAAACACAAAACTGGGATACTACATCTCAGGCCAGCATGGCAAGATAAACCATCTGCTGTACATTGATGACTTAAAACTGTATGCGAAAAGCCACACTGAACTTGAATTAATACTCAACGCAGTCCAACTATTTAGCAGCGACATCAGAATGAACTTTGGACTTGGAAAATGTGCTGTACTATCCATGCAACGAGGAAAAATGGCAAAAATAGAAGGAATAGAACTGGGAAATGGAAGTATTGTGAAAGCACTAGCAAAGGATGATGGTTACAAATATCTAGGCATATTGGAAGCAGATAACATCTTGAATGGAAAAGTCAAAGAGTCAACGCAAAAGGAATACATCAGGAGAGTCCGCAAAATTTTAAAATAAAGCTGAATGCTGGAAACATAATTAAAGCCATTAATACATGGGCAGTCCCTGTGATATGCTACCCAGCTGGAATTATCAACTGGACTTTGGCTGAACTGGAAAACCTAGACCGGAAAACGCGTAAACTTCTGAATATGCACCATGCTCTACATCCACGAAGTGACATTGACAGGTTGTACCTGCCAAGAAAAATAGGGGGCAGAGGACTATTACAAATCCACCAAACTGTAGAAGAAGAAAAACGAAGTTTGAATGACTATGTGAATCAAAGTACAGAAAAACTGCTGAAGGCTGTGAAAACAGAGAGCACTATAAAAATAACAGAAACAAAGGCAGAATATAAGGAAAAAGGGCTGGATGACAGATTAAATAGATGGAAAACCAAAGCTTTGCATGGAAAGCATTTGAAAAGCATTAAAGGAAAATGTGATAACAACTTGACATGGGCATGGCTTAAGATGGGAACCATCAAGAAAGAAACAGAGGGCCTAATACTGGCTGCTCAAGAACAAGCACTACAAACTAATGCCATGAAAGCGAAGATACAAAAATCCACTGACAATCCAAATTGCCGACTTTGCAATGACAAAGTTGAAACTGTTTCACACCTAATTTGTGAGTGCAGCAAAATCGCGCAAACTGATTACAAATCTAGACATGACCGAGTTGCTAAATTAATCCACT
>NW_015411755.1:0-1906 GCF_001527695.2 Protobothrops mucrosquamatus
CCACAAGAGTACGTCGTAATGAAATTATACAGCTCTTTTATCAGCAGAGATTTCAAATTGCTGCACAAGATATTATACTTTTAAAAGAAATACCTTCTAAGATTTTAAGAAGAAGAAAGGACTTTACTTTTTTGGCTCAGGAGTTAAAGAAGCGGCAGATGCCTTTTAGATGGGAGATTCCTTTGGGCATTGTGGTAAACTTTGCTGGGACCAGATACAGATTAAATTCTGTTCAAAAAGCTAAAGATTTTTACTTGTCGGTCCTGAAAGCTGATTTGTCACCATCATCGACATTTAAAGCACAGGAAGATTTGATGGAGGAACTTGTGGTGGAATTGCCTGGGGCCATGTCATTATCTGCAGGAGATCCTCAGAATCAACAAAAGTTGGGAGTGAACTTGAAATTGTATCTATAACATATTCACCGTCTTCGGAGCCAGTGGGAGGGGCGAGGCCAAAGAGATCTGCAACAACAGACTTGCAGGGAATGCTTAGTAAGCTTCATAAGCCAAAGGATGGATAAGTTGATGATGCTGGAAGTGAGACTTTATTAAGGAAATGGAAGAAATTAGTTTAATATTTGAAATAATATAAAAAGGATAATATGTTTATAAAGAACTTATAGTACTTTGAAAGATTTAAAATATCTGATAAATTTAAGATTGGGATTTTATTTTACTTTTCCAGCTGTGAAGAAGGAAGTATTGACTTAAGATTTTTTTTAAAGTATTGACTTGAGAGTGAAGAAAGTGAAGGGAAAATTTAAGTGCAAAATGTAAGAAAAAATTTATATAAGATGTTTGATAGATATTTAGATTTTTTTTAAAAAAAACAACCTGTTTTGAGCTTAGATGTTGAAGGTGGATAGATTATATTTAGAGAAAGTACGGAGTGAATAAATATCATATAGTTTTTGAGTAGATATATTGTTTTTACTTATTGCTTTATTAGAGTTAAAGTAGGTATATATTGATTGTATTATGTTTGTTTAGTTAAATTGTAATCTAGATATGGAATGGGATGTGTTTTAATCCTGTATTTGGTTCCGGGAAGTCCATGGGGGAAAGAGGATTAGGGGAATCATAAAAATTGATGTATTAACATGTTATAGGTAAACAATAATTGTATTGATAAGAGGAGATGCTCAGCTGGTATCCCAAATTGCACTCGATGAGGTGGACAGAAAGGGTACGGGATGTAGCTAGGTGGAAAGGAGGAAGGAGGAGAGGTTGTGGGTTAGAGGGAGGAAGGATAGGAAAGTGGATGAGGGTGGAGGCAAGGCAGGGACTGCCGAGCGTTTCCGACAAGGTATTGACTTGGATTATTTTTTGTTTGTATATTTAAATGCATCATATTGCTATTTGTTGTTTAAATATAAAAATCAATAAAAATTTTATTTAAAAAAAAAAAACAAGTTCTGACTTAAATACAAAATCGAGTTAAAGGCAGAATTAGGGAACGGAACTTGTTCTTAACCCACGGACTGCCTGTACCAGAAAGTAGAGAGAAATAACTCCTTCTCTGGCCATCTGGATAAAAAGGAGTTGGAGATTCCAAAATGCTCTTTCTGGAAAGACCTTGGTTTTTCAAACCCCATGCTTCCAACTTTTGCACTCTAAGGATCATAGTATTTGTGCTGGTTCTCACATGTTTTCATACTAGGTTATGGCCTTCACTCTTGCTTTAATGTGTCAGGTTTTTTTTTCCTCAAGGAAATAAAGCCTTGTTTATTAGTGCTGGCCATTCAAACTTGACAGAGTTGTTTTCCATGTATCAGCTTTAAACAATGCCAGTTGATAGTTTAGTTTGCATTCTTCAACTCCCTTATTCCTTTTTCTTTTCTTATTTCCCCATTTCTGGTCAGTAATGGAAGATGCATACAGAGCACAGCAGGATTCAGAGAATA
>NW_015411756.1:0-1905 GCF_001527695.2 Protobothrops mucrosquamatus
TCTCTCTCTCTCTCTCTCTCTCTCTCTCTCTCTCTCTCTCTCTCTCTCTCTTTCTTCCTTCCTTCCTTCCTTCTTTCTTTCTTTCTTTCTTTCCTTTTTTCCTTCCATCCATCCATGCATCCATGCATCCATCCATCCATCCATCCATCCACCTATCATCTATCCATATCTATCTATCTATCTATCTATCTATCTATCTATCTATCTATCTATCTATCTATCTATCTATCTATCTATCTATCTATCTATCTATCTATCTATCTATCTATCTATCTATCTATCTATCTATCTATCTATCTATCTATCTATCTATCTATCTATCTATCTATCTATCTCTGTCTATCTATTTCTGTCTGTCTGTCTGTCTGTCTGTCTGTCTATCTATCTATCTATCTATCTATCTATCTATCTATGGGAAAAGTAAAAAAAATTGATGCAGATTTTATTTCAAGTATATTTTAGATATTTATTTTAAAAATGGACTGGAACATTACTGCAGTATATGATATATAAAACAGATCGGATTTATACTAAGCAGCATACCCATCATTCTAATATGATTTATTTTAACAGGATATAAATATTTTTTTTCCTTTGAGTGTATTTTACTTTGAAAGAAGCAAATTTCTATAATTTTCTCCTTGGATATAAGTTTAAGTCAGCTTATTACACTCACATCTATTTGGTGTCTTTCCCGCACATTTACAGTATAGGAGCAGAATATTCTTATTAAATTATCTTCTACTGCAGCTGATGTTCATTTAGCTTAAAGTTATATTTCATGCTACATGTTAACCTTTGCTCATCCCAACTTAATATTTAATAACAACTGTATTGGAAAACAAAACAGAAAACATTAAAGCTGCATGAGTGTGGGCAAAAGACTTATTGTTTCTCTGCAAGGTCAGTGAATCCAGGAATCCTAAGAGTTCGTGAAAAATTTTGCCTTGGAGTAGATGTATCCTTGACATATCTTGTTACAGTGCTTTTTTTTTTTTAAGGCACCGAGTGGAATATCAATGTAAGAAACTCTTGGTGATGCTTATTGTACATCGCACAGAGTATCTACGGACGCTTTTTAGATGAAATATAAGGATTGGGTCCATCACAATATGCCCCACGATTGTGTTGTTCTATGATGCCTACTAAATTGACCTATTGGAGAGGAGCCTGTAGCCCAGTGGTTCTCAACCTGTGGGTCGGGATCGACCATTTCATGGGGGTCGCCAAGCAAGGCTGTCCGCCATTTTTTTTTGTCCATTTTTTTTGTCCGCCATTTTTTTCCCCTTTTCCGGCGGGTGCCTTACCTCCCTTGGGCTGGGCCAGCTGGTGGTCGGCCTGCTCCGTCTCTGCCGCTTGCCAGCTATGCCTCGGCCGGCGCAGGGGGCGGAACCACGCATGCGCGGCACTCCCGGGTAGGGAAAGTCCTCGACTTACGACTGGTTGGGTAGTCCTCGACTTACGACCGGTTTAGTCCTCGACTTACGACCAGTTTAGTCCTCGACTTATGACCGGTTGGGGTCGCGGCATTAAAAAGGTTGAGAACCACTGCTGTAGCCCAAACTCATTGCTATACTATAGGAGTAGAACAACCAGCATTATTTTGCATACCTAATGGCATCTGAAAAAAAAAATAGGAAAGACTATACAAAACAAGGATTTGTAATGCCCACTCTATGGACTCACCACATATATTGCATATCATGATGGCCCCATCACGATGGAACCAACACAAAATAGCGCTGGTTAATAATAATCAAATATAAAATAATTATTTTAGTATTTGCATTACTAAATTCTATAATACTTCAATCTCATTGATTTGAGTTGGAACTCTAGTTCAAGGCTTTGACTATAGTAAGATTGTCTTGCTGTGATACTATACCAGATAATACTATGGATATC
>NW_015411757.1:0-1905 GCF_001527695.2 Protobothrops mucrosquamatus
TCTCTCTCTCTCTCTCTCTCTCTCCCTCCCTCTCTCTCTCTCTCTCTGTCCGGGGCCCCACCCAGAGACTCAGGCGTGGGGCGGAGCGGGAGAGTCCTGGAGCTGCCCTGGGGGAAGAATCCGGGCTTGTTGCCTGCTGGATCAGGGCCAGTTCTCGGTTCCACTTCGGGGGAGCCCAGCGCTTCAGAATGGGGGCGGGAGGGGGGAAGGAAGCGGGACTCAGGCGACTCCTCGGGGATTGTGCAAAGGAGTTGCTGTGTTTTTGTGTGTGTTTGTTTGTGTAGGGCTGGGAGTGGCAGGGAAAACTTGGAGAAAATCACAATATTTGGGGGGGGGGAGGAAGCAGGAAAGGAGCCCAGAGGTTCTGCCCTGGTCAGGTGAGCGACTTCTTAAAAGTCTCCAGTGATGGAGCACCCACGATTTCTGGAGGCAGGTTGTTCCATTGCTTAATTGTCCTCACTGTTAGGAATTTCCTCCTTAATTCCAGGTTGCTTCTCTCTTTGGTCAGTTTCCAACCATTGTTTCTCATCCTTCCCTCTGGTGCTTTGGAGAGTAACGTGACCCCCCTCCTCTTCCTTGGGGCAGCCCCTCAAATTCTGGAATTCTGCTATCATGTCGCCCCTGTTTCTTCTTTTCTTTAAACTGGCCAGACCCAAGAAGGAGAGCTGTTTGAGAATCATACGGGGGCGGGGCCCCAAAGGAAGTGCACACTCCCCTGCGGAGCTGTCATGAAATAACCCCCCCCACCGAAGCTGCAGTCCCCCCCCAAGACTGAAAAGACTCCCCTCCCACTTTCTCCGCTTCTCTCTCTGCGCCGAACTATCTCCTCCATCGGGCGAAGTCGAGGAAGGCTCTGCCCGGAGACCGATGACGGTATGGAAGAGAAAAATCCCATTGGTCCCTCCGCTTTCCTGGGCCCTCCCAGGTCCGAAGTTCGAGGAAAACACCTCCTCCCCCCCCCCAATCCAGACCCACCGATTCCGCCTCTGGGGCTGGGCGCCTCCGCGTCTCTGTCTCTTCTTGTGGGGCGGCCTCCATGGGCTCCGCTGGGCTCCCCCTGGTGCTGCTGCTGCTGCTGGCGGGGGCGCTGGCCCGGATCCCCCGAAGCGAAGGGGGGAAGGAGACGCCCGGTAAGGAGGGGGCTCGTCGAGGGAGGAGAGGGGCTGGGAGGGGCCGTCAGAGACCCTGGGGGTGGGTGGGAAGAAAGGGGCTGGGACCCCAGAAGTGGGGAAAGGGGTCGTGGGGAAGAGAGGCGTGAGACTGCAGGGCCTCGATCTCCGCGTGGTCTCCGCCCCGCCTCGCCTCATTTCCCCCCCCCCCCGCAGGACGGAGAGGGAGCCCCCTCCCCTCTTCCCTGGTTGTGGCCGAGGTGGGGCGGGGGTCGCGGGAAGGCAGCCCAGGTGGCATAAGAGGCAGCCGGGCTCCCCTCTCGCCCCTCCTCCCCGTGGCTGGGTGGGAGGGGGACCTTGAGGACCCCGAATTAGCGCCCGAGCCCCGAAGTGTCTTGCACCGAAAGAAGGAGACGGAAAGTGAAAGCGAAAGAGGGAAACTGAGGCATTTTCAGAGTTGAATCCAGAGAAGCCACCAAAAGTGTAAAAAAAAAGACGCTTTTTGGGAAAAGTGTTTCTGCAACCTCAGATTTTCTTCTGAATCTCCCTTTGTTTTTTAAGGGGAGGGAAGAGTTGAGCTGGATTCCTTCTTGGGGGAGTGTTGCATCCATTTGGTTCCTGACTTAAGTTTCGTTTCTCCTGAAAAGCTTACCTGCCTGCCTTAGGTTTCGTTTCCTGACTTAAGTTTCATTTCTCCTGTTAAGCTTACCTTGAATTAGTACCTCCTTGACTTAAGTTTCCTGTTCTTTGTGTATGGCAATGGAGAGCCATCCCCCTATTGTCCTTTTGTACACCC
>NW_015411758.1:0-1905 GCF_001527695.2 Protobothrops mucrosquamatus
TATATCTATATATCTATATCTATATCTATATCTATATCTATATCTATATCTATATCTATATCTATATCTATATCTATCTTTTTTGCCATTTGGTACTGCCAACAAAAGTGTGTATAGTCAAGGCCATGGTTTTCCCAGTTGCAATGTATGGCTGGGAAAGTTGGACCATAAGAAAGGCTGAGCGCCAAAGAAGTGAGGCCTTTGAACTATGGTGCTGGAGAAGACTCCTGCAAGTCCCCTGGACTGCAAGGCGATCAAATCGTTCAGTCCTAGAGGAGATCAACCCCGACCGCTCTTTAGAAGGCCAGATCCTGAAGTTGAAACTCAAGTACTTTGGCCACCTAATGAGAAGGAAGGACTCACTGGAGAAGAGCCTAATGCTGGGAAAGATTGAAGGCAATAGAAGAAGGGGATGACAGAGAATGAGGTGGCTGGATGGAGTCACTGAAGCAGTAGGCATGAACTTAAATGGACTCCAGAAGATGGTAGAGGACAGGAAGACCTGGAGGAACGTTGTCCAAGGGGTCGTGATGGGTTGGACATGACTTTGCAACTAACAACAACAACAAATGTATCTCTCTCTCTCTCTCTCCCTCCCTCCCTCCCTCTCTCTCTCTCTCTCTCTCTCTCTCTCTCTCTCTCTCTCTCTCTCTCTCTCTCTCTCTCTCTCTCTCTCTCTCTCTCTCTCTCTCTCTCTCTCTCTCTCTCTCCCTATCTCCCTACCTACCTACCTACCTACCTATTTATCTATCTGTCTGTCTGTCTATCTATCTATCTATCTATCTATCTATCTATCTATCTATCTATCTATCCATCCATCCATGTACAGCATCTATCTCTCCCACATCTACATACAAATCTATAATTTATCTCTCTCTCTGTATCTCTCTCTTTCTGCATCTCTCTCTCTCTCTCTCTCTCTCTTTCTCGTCTACATACATATTTATAATTTATCTCTCTCCTACTTTCTCTGCAACTGTCATCTCTCTCTCTGTGTGTGTCTCTCTCTCTCTCTCCTATTACCTATCTTCCATCTAATCTATCTATCCATCCTCTTCTTTCTGCATTTCCTTTGGATACCCCAAGCAGGAGCAGTCAAGTCCTCTTTGAAATTTTCTTGTGGCAATGCTTCAATACTTCATGGTTCATTGATAAACCTCAAAATGCAAGAGAAGCTATGCATCTCCTCAAGTGCAGAGAGAACGGTTTGATGAAATGTTTGCATACTAGAAAGGCCCAGGTGATGTTTAGCTGGGAGGGAAAAGTGGGGAGGGGAGCAAAGGAGGAAAGATCTGTTGATAGTTTTCAAGTCCCTGGAAAATATGCCATAAAAAAAAGAAGGGAGGGTAGATCACTTACCAAAGGGAGTAAAGAAAAGATTTTACAAAGCTACTTTCCAGCACGGCTAAGACAGAGGCTGAAACTTATGACATGAATAATTCTCTTATAAGGAAGATCAGACTGTTTTCCTGCAAAGCTCATAGGGGGTGCAGAAATATTTTGGGGAGAAGCATTTTGGCTGCTCCCTGCAGATGAAGACGCTTCTGGCCGAGTCCAAGAATGAGGAACTTTGATGACATGATGCATGAGAAAACTCACTCCTGTGTCACTTTATCATTTTTTTTCCTTTTTTTTTTTGTCATCAAGTTTTTGACACCTTGCTAGGTGACTGGTGGTACTCGGATATTGCCATATCCTAAAAGTGGTACAATGAGTGAAAAGGTTGAAAAGCCCTGCTCTAGATATAGAGATATTTGCAGAGTTGTCTAGATAGACAACTTGCCTTCAGATGTTGTAGGTGCTCCATCACTGGAGGCTTTCAAAAAGAGATTGGACAATCATTTATCTGAAATGGACTAAGTGGGGTTGGACTATAAGACCTCCAAGATCCCTTCCAACTCTATT
>NW_015411759.1:0-1905 GCF_001527695.2 Protobothrops mucrosquamatus
TATATTTCAGTTGTCCTTCAGCTTCGGAATTAAAATGCAGGTTCAAATGGCAAATAAAGAGTTAAAATCCAGAGATCATTGTAGCATTAGGTAGAATAAATGTCTTCAGCATTTTGATATCAAGGTTGTTGTTATTTGCAATCACAAATGGTATACAATTCAGTTATGAAGACTTAGTACTTAATTTAAGTATCAAATACGGGGGGCGGGGAACAGCCATATTCCAAATTTCTAAGTTGTCTTTCAGCTTTGAAGGCAAAAATGTGTGTTCAAACTCAAGCAAAGAGCTAAGATCTAGAGATGATTGTATCTTTACATTGAATAGAGTTATTTTTCAGTGTTTTGATATCAAGGTTGCTATTATTTGCAATCACAAAAAGCAGTGGTGATCCCGTTAGTGTTGGCAATAAAATTACACCAAGTTTAAACTCAACTCAATATTTAAAACAAAACAAAACAAAACTTGATTGTCCATTTGCACTTTAAGGCGCACAATATCTGCTCTGAAGCTCTCTAAACCTCTGATCTATACCAGTGTTTTTCAACCTTGGAAAACGTTAACATGTGTAGACTTCAGCTCCCAGAATTACCCAGCCACCACCTTGTTTGGGGAATTCTGGGAGTTGAAGGCCATGCATTTTAATGTTGCCAAAGTTGGAAAAAACACCGGCCTAAGCTACACGTTCATCCTAGCAGCTCCTACTAGCATTGCTAGTTACTAAAACAATAATTTCTGACAAGATTTGAATAGCAATTGGAGGAAGGCAAAGTTTAGCTTGAGTCATCAGGCTGAGCCTTATCTGTGCCACATTTCCCATTACTCTAGAAAGAGTGCAGAGAAGAGCAACAAAGATGATTAGGGGACCGGAGGCTAAAACATATAAGGAACGGCTGCTGGAATTGGGTATGTCTAGTTTAATGAAGAGAAGGACGAGGGGGGACATGAAAACAGTGTTCCAATATCTCAGGGGCTGCCCCAAAGAAGAGGCAGTCAAGCTATTCTCCAAGGCGCCTGAAGGCAGGACAAGAAGCAACGGATGGAAACTAATCAAGGAGAGAAGCAACCTAGAACTAAGGAGAAACTTCCTGACAGTCAGAACAATTAACCAGTGGAACAACCTGCCTCCAGAAGCTGTGAATGCTCCAACACTGGAAGTTTTTAAGAAGAGACTGGACAACCATTTGTCCGAAATGATCTAGGATTTCCTGCAAACTAGATGACCTCCAAGATCCCTTCAAACTTTATTATTATTATTATTATTATTATTATTATTATTATTATTATTATTATTATTATTATTATTATTATTATTATTATTATTATTATTATTATTATTATTACTGCATCCAGTTTTGGTCACCACGATGTAAAAAAGATGCTGAGACTCTAGAAAGAGTACAGAGAAGAGCAACAAAGATGATCAGGGGACTGGAGGCTAAAGCATATAAGGAAGAGTTGCTGGAATTGGGTATGTCTAGTTTAATGAAGAGAAGGACAAGGGGGGACACGATAGCAAGTCTTCCAATCTCTCAGGGGCTGCCCCAAAGAAGAGGGAGTCAAGCTATTCTCCAAAGCACCTGAAAGCAGGACAAGAAGCAATGGATGGAAACTAATCAAGGAGAGAAGCAACCTAGAACGAAGGAGAAACTTCCTGACAGTTAGAACAATTAACCAGCGGAACAACCTGCCTCCAGAAGCTGTGAATGCTCCAACACTGGAAGGTTTTAAGAAGAGACTGGAGATCAACTTTGCTTGTCAGAAGTTCACAAAATGTGATCACATGACCCTGGGACACTGCAACTGTCATAAGTACATGCCAGTTGCCAAGCCTCTAAATTTCACTATATATCCTTTTTTTTTCAGAATTCTTATTAAGCCTAATTTCCCCTCAATATTTCAATCTT
>NW_015411760.1:0-1905 GCF_001527695.2 Protobothrops mucrosquamatus
GGCATTGAAATAAGGGATGGAGCATTTATTGCTAGTGTAAGTAGTTGCCCTGTTCTTGCTAGCTTGACAGTCGGGACAGGTGCCCTTATTTTTCCTAAGAAAGATTCATTTCATTCCCATGAAATTTAGTGAAGGTTGCATGTATTGTAAAATTCATAACCGAGCAGGCTAATATATGTTTCAAAATGACATAAAAAAACTTATTGTTCCTTAAAGTACTGAAAATCACTGGTTTCCCAACCTCATGACTGGAAGTGAAACAATTCAGTATTCAACAGCACACTCTTGGCAGACTGAGAGTGCTAATCTGGTCCTGGCTTTCTTCAAGGTGCTTGAAAGTATTTTTTTTTTTAAGCCAAAGAAAGAAAGTTGCCTTAAAACATGTTCAGTAAATTGCACTTCTTTTAATACTGTTGATGTCAAAAGTAAAAAAGAAAGAAAAAGCAAATAGTCCTCTATGTGTTTCCCATTGTGAACATTTGCGGAATACACTGCAGTTATTTTCAAACTGAGTGCCTTGAAGAATTATTGACACATTGCAAAACTTAATTTTAAATCTCCTAAGAGCTACAAATATCAGTTTCTCAGTTTAGCTAGGCCAGGGGTAGGCAACCTTGGCTCTTTTATGATTCGTGGACTTCAACTCCCAGAATTCCTGAGCCAGCATAGAGCCAGCATCATGGAGTTGAAGTCCACGAGTCATAAAAGAGCCAAGGTTGCCTGCTAGGCTAATGTAATAAAGTCTCTGCGCACACAAGATGGTTGCTAGGTCATCCTGAAAAGAAAATGGGACTTTCTTGTTCAAGCAACAAGGTTTTCTGGAACGTTACCAACTTTGCCCCCCTCTTCAGCTTTGTTCTTTATCCAGACCTGTCCTTTTTCATGATTGGAGGCTTTTCCCATGGAACTCCTGGCTCCCACTTCATGGCTCTAAGGCACTGCCCTTACCTTAACTCAAACTTCTGTAAGAGTTCAACATATTTGCTTGGACCTTGTTTTAACTCCATTAATTCTGTGCTTCCTTTGTATCAGACACGACCCCATTCAGCTTACCCAATTTGTACCATGCCATTCTCAAGCTATTTTCTAAGCCAGTTGTGGAAATGTTGGGAGCTACATTACAGTATTTCGTAGAAGACTGTTGCTGCCTATTTCAAGGATTCAATTATTCATGTATAATTGCCCTTACTTTAGTAACAATCCTATAAATCTTCATAATTCAAAGAGAATTTAGGATTTCATAATTGTGGTAATTTGGGTAGTATAAAAATTAGTCATGTGGGGGTGGAGGGAAGAGATTTGAGATAAGAAGTTATCACAGTTGTCATGAGAGAGAAAGATGTGTATTAGGAACACAGTGTAAGTAAGGATTAGGTAATATGGTCCCTAGAATATGACAATAAAGCATGCATTGCCTTCAAATTGTATTTCTGAAGTGGAGATGTTTTATTGCAAGCCACCCATAGAGAGCTTGGTTAATGGGGTAGTTTTTTAAAAAAAAATAAAAAAAATAAATGATTTTAAAAATAAATAAATGAAATGGGTTTAAATATCACAAAATCATTGATTTTGTGAGATTTTGGTTTTTCCACTTGCTAGCTCCAAAAATATTTCTCTTACTCTTCACATGGAATATAGTGTAAAATCCTTTTCAAATCAAACTTGACTGGAAATTAGTTTATATAGTTTCCTTGGCTGCAATAAAGAAAGAAGAATTTTTTTTTTGCCTCAGTTGTTTCTCCTAGGTATCACACATAATTTGGATGTAAAAGAAACGAACTTGATGTTGTATTGTTTAACTGCTGCCCGTTTGCTGATAGCTCAAAACTGGAAGAGTAAAATTTTACCTACAATAGAGGACTGGAGACTGAAGGTTTCGCATCTTGCTGAGATGGCAAAGATTTC
>NW_015411761.1:0-1905 GCF_001527695.2 Protobothrops mucrosquamatus
GAGGGGGGACATGATAGCAGTGTTCCAATATCTCAGGGGCTGCCACAAAGAAGAGGGAGTCAAGCTATTTTCCAAGGTGCCTGAAGGCAGGACAAGAAGCAACGGATGGAAACTAATCAAGGAGAGAAGCAACCTAGAACTAAGGAGAAACTTCCTGACAGTTAGAACAATTAACCAGTGGAACAACCTGCCTCCAGAAATGGTGAATGCTCCAACACTGGAAGTTTTTAAGAAGAGACTGGAAAGCCATTTGTCTGAAATGGTATAGGGTTTCCTGTCTGAGCAGGGGGTTGGACTAGATGACCTCCAAGGTCCCTTCCAACTTTATTATTATTATTATTATTATTATTATTATTATTATTATTATTATTATTATTATTATTATTATTATTATTATTATTATTATTAACTGTCCATCATGGTCAATAAGACATACTGGTAGAGGTTGGTGAAGATTGCAATATATTTAGAAAATTTTAAATTGGGAAATAATCAAATAATCACACTATTTTGGGCAGGAAATAAATATTTAGAGAGACTTCAGATTTCTTTGCCAAAATAGCAATAACAATAGCACTTATATACCACTCCATAGTGCTTTACAGCACTCTCTGTGCTGTACTTATAGCACTTAGACTTATATACCACTCCATAGTGCTTTACAGCACTCTCTGGGCCATTTACAGTGTCAGCATATTGCCCCTAACAATCTGGGTCCTCATTTTACTGACTTCAGAAGATTGAGTCAACCTCAAGCAGGATCGAACTTCAGGCTCTGGGCAGAGTTTGTCTGCAATACTGCATTCCAACCACTATGCCACCATGGCAAGGGAACTGAAGCTGATCAATGGAGATTCACAAGGCGCAACTCTGAAATATCAGGGAAGCAGCTACAAAGGACTCTAGAATAGATACAGGCAGAATAAGGTATTTCCTTAATCAATTATACCTACTAAAGATTTGTTTGGCTAACTATGATGGTGCTAAAGTGGCTTCTAAATAAGAACAGAGCTAATGTGCAAGTGTACTGATCTATTGGTTCTTCAAATTGCTTCTAGACCCCATCTCAGCAATCAGTTCAGTATCTGTGTATGGTGGAATCAGAATTATTTTACAGAAAAAAATATATATGCTAAAATGACAATGGGGAGAGTGAAGTTCAGTTAGAAGGGCTTTCTCTGCTTGAACCAAGGACTTCACAGATAGGCTTAGCTACCTGTGATACTCTTAAAGGCTGTGATCAGCTTGGAAAGCTAATTAAGAATATCCTTTTCTGCTACAGAAATTAATTAAATCAATCACTAGCACTGATGATGTTACTTACCTTGGGTAATGAAATGTCTGCAAGAAAACAAGCAAGTTCAGAGAGCACCAAGGACCCCCCAGAAATTAATTTTTCATCTTTGTTTCTAAATGAAAAAATTATGTCTCCAGACTTCACTTGATCAGGGTTGCTAAATCCAAAATATATATATGTATTCGTCATCTGATGAAGCCAGTTGCATCTCACAAAAGCTTACGCTTCTTAATAAAATGTATTGTTATAAAAGATTATTATTTTTTAATATCCAAAAGGCAGGGAGCCATCTAGTGGTTACAGAATAGTATCAAGGCCTACAATATTTTTCATGTGTGTTAATGTGCATTTTCAGAGGAAGCTCTTCCCTGAGCTATAAATTTTAAAAATTTATATGGCTCCCTATCTCACATAAAATGACTTTGAGTGGCCAACACCATAAAAACTTCAACACAATAACAAAACACAATAGATAAAACACATCAAAAAATAAAAGAAAAATGTCTGTCAAGGATAAACCAACTAACCATAAATTCATATAACTCATGAGCTAATCCACGTCTGAGAGAAAAGTCAGGTGTTAAGAGCTTTGCAAAAGGCCAACTGGG
>NW_015411762.1:0-1905 GCF_001527695.2 Protobothrops mucrosquamatus
CAATCGTGAATCTGAGTCCAACCAGAATTCAGCCAAGAACATGGGGGTAGGCAGTGAGAAGGGGAGAAAGAAGGCTAGTGAAATAAAAGACTCCAGAACAACTATGTGCTTTCCTTCTGTAAGGCTTCATCACTCAGTGGAAGACCCACCGCACCCTTTGAGAAACGAGAGAGTTTTGTTTTCAGGAGGTAAACTGTGATTTTAAAAAGACTAATCCCGGACCCCCACTCTAGTTTCAAGGAATACATAGTGAGCAAACTAATAAACATGAGGAGGGAATAATTTGAGCCACAACCTCCAATTAAATCTTGTGCCTTGGCATGGCATGGCAAACAGAATACCACAGTTTGTGGTAGCTATATATAATCTTCATGTTATATTAGAAAACATGTCATAATGCTAAACCAGACTAGAGGAAATGAATATTTTTATCCCCCTGCCCCCACTACTGAAAGTGGGGAAAAATAATTTTTGTCATACATATTACTTCTACCGTAACATCAGACTCTTTCCTGAAGGAGACTGCGCCACTATTAAGTTAATCTCCTGTTGGACAGTTCTTATTATTAAGATTTTTTCCCCTAATGTTTAAAGTCTACCTCTTTGTAATTCAGACCTATAGTTTCTTGTCCTATTCCTTGTTCTACTTCCACATGAAAGCACTTTAGATACGTGACAGCTGCCATATCACAAGTTGTCCAGGTTAAATGTACCTAATGCTTCTGGTAATTTTTCATGAGTTATCTGTTCCAGATCCCTTATTGATTATTCACCTCCGTACATAGTCCAATATTGTAGAGAGTAAGGAAGATTACCTTGGCAAACATATGCAGGCTCTGTTCCCTAGACATTTGGGACTAAGTATTTTTTTTAAGTCCAGAACATCCAGATACCATCTGGAAGTGGTTCAGGCAGAAACCTCCCAAATTCAGTGAACTATAAGAAGGAGGAGGAAGACAGCATAATCAGACTTGCAAGGTTCTTGTTATTGTAGCCAATCTCAATAAAAGTAATTATAGACTACCTATGGAGTTGATTTCTTGGAATAGTCTACCAGGTAGGGCGGAAGAGCATTTGCCTTCACCAGTTCTTTGGGTTTATGCTTTTCCTCCATGATTTCACAGAAACAGGCTGAGAGATAATTAACTGAATCTTCAAGGTTTCAGATCCAATTGGTGATTTAAATTCATTCACGATACTGAATATGCTCTACCATCCCTGTTTCGTTTGGATTGCCACTCCCTCCTCGTGTCAATTGTTGTGTTTAAATGTATTTTAAAACAATTCCTTTTGGGGGGAAAATATACCGTACACCCCGATAATAAGACCTACCCAGAAAATAAGCCCTACCCTGATTTTTTTAACGTACTCCCAGAAATAAACCAGGAGGGTGGTCCTGGCCAGAACAGGAGGCAGCAAGCGCACAGGGGCTGATGGTGTCTTTTGGTGCCAACAAAAATATAAGACTGGGTCTTATTTTCAGAGAAACGCGGTAGCAAAGTTGAGGATCTCTGCCCTATCAACATCCTACAATTTATCCAAACAATGGACTTACAATTTTATTTTTATTGTACTGATGAAATTAATAATTTTAAAAAGAGCCCTTTTATTGCTTTTGTTCCCCTTTTCTAACATAAGTACCTTCTGCACTTTAATTTTTTCTCGGTAGATAGTGTTTGTTGGTACACCTCCTAAGCAATTATACCCACCTTCCATTTCTTATTCACGTGTCTTTTAATTCGGCTCAGTCAAAAGCTCCATATCTGTCCACAACGGTGTCTTGAAAATTAGAGATTCCTCTGTAGTGCAGTGCAGGAATTTTTTAAAAGTCTAGATACAAGTCATTACAGGAAGGAACACCATTCTGAGATGAAACAAACAGTGTTGTAACACTCATCCTTATGC
>NW_015411763.1:0-1905 GCF_001527695.2 Protobothrops mucrosquamatus
CTTCTCATTCAGCTGCCCAGCAGTCAGTCTGACAAAAGTGAACTCGGCCCTGGTTTCAAAAGATCTCTCTGTTATTTTCATGCAGACCTCATGGAGATAGCTCTTTTCTTCCATAAAGACACTCTTGTGGGGCTAGAGGGAAGAGATAAAAAGAAGGGATTATCTGCTGTCTGTCGGAAGCTGAGATCTTCATTTATTCACTTCTGGATGAGAGCTTGGAGTCTATGGAAAAAGCATAGAGGAACTAGTAGGAAACCAATGTCAAGAGATTTCCCATTACTGCTTTTAATGAGTAGAAGAAGCAAGAGAAGTTGAATGAGAGAAACTTTCCTGTACATGCTTTAAATGGATGGTGCCACCATTGAAAAGCTGGGGACAGGTTTGTTTTCGTCTCTCCAAGACAATTTGCTTGCCCAGAAAGGGGACATTATCAGGGATAGATAACGTGACCTAAAGAGGACAGCTTGACTACCTGCAACAGACTATCATCTGAAATGTCTAAAGGACGCAGGTTTCCATGCTTGCAATTCATAACTATTAAAGTGGACAGCTTTCCATCAAATTCTTCCACACAGTCCCCACAGTTTCTACCTAGATCAGGGGTAGGCAACCTTGGCTCTTTTATGACTCGTGGACTTCAACTCCCAGAGTCATAAAAGAGCCAAGGTTGCCTACCCCTGACCTAGATAATAATCTAGTTTTGTTTTTAAACTCAAGGAATAGGATAAAGATCCAGCTCAGATAGTTCAGTTATCAGGAGTAAAAGTTAAGGCTGAATGAGACAGGATGTAAATGTGAGCATTAAGCAAAATGTTATGACTCATCTAAATGGCTCTGACCTAACATAGAAGAGAAACTGGAAAACAGGGAGGACAAGGAAAAAATAGGATAGGTGATATGGTGCTAGTTGCTAAAGAAGATCCTGGAAATGTCATCCGGCTTTAAAAAAGGACAAATCAAAAACATATGATTGCAGATTGTAAAGTTACTTTTGGCCAAAAGGGGAGGTGAAGTTTGGCTGATTCATCCTGGAATTATTGGGTAAGTAATTAAACTAGTAGCAGATAGGAGCAGCCCACGCAAAAAAATATTCTTAATGTGTTGTTCATTTTCAGAAACCTGATATGAGTATGCACTAAGCCTACATGGTCTATACCAGAGAGTGTCCAACATGGCAGCTTTAGGATCTGTGGATTTTAAGCATGGTTGGCTGGGGAATTCTGGGAACTGAAGTCTACAAGTATTAAAGTTGCCAAAGTTGAACACCTCTTAACCCAGCAGTACAGAAGAGCTTTAAATAGTTCTATTTAGCACTGCAAGATAAGCCTAAAGCAGGAGGGAGAAAGCACAAATATTGAATTCTAGGCAAAGGTTAGGTAGAACTGCAAAAATTCTGAATTTGAAACTGATATTCAGTTCCAATCTGCTGGATAGAAATTAGTGGTCCAGAACAACTATGGTTGTGACCGAAATTTTCAAGTTGCTCATGCTGTAAGCAAGTTCAGGTACTTCCTTATCAAGAGAGGGGCTCAACTGTTAAGCATCTTGTTATCTACTATGGAGAAATAATGGAGGAAAGTCTTCATTTGAACATGGATCTTTATTTTGATTAGGAAGTTCTGGAGAGAAAAATGAAAACGTAAGGAAGCTGTATGCAGAATAAACTTACTGAATTAGTCTCATAAATTGTTTCCAGGAGACTCCATGGGCCTTCTCTGTGGGTGCCCCCACCCTCTGGAACGAACTACCCCCCGAGATCCGGACTATCCCGGATCTCCTAACCTTCCGCCGCGCCCTCAAGACATGGCTTTTTCAGCAAGCGGGACTGACCTAGGGTGAATTTTAAATAGGGAAAATTTTTAAAGATTTTAATAATGACACAGCTATATATATCTGGGTTTTTAA
>NW_015411764.1:0-1905 GCF_001527695.2 Protobothrops mucrosquamatus
ATTATTATTATTATTATTATTATTATTATTATTATTATTATTATTATTATTATTATTATTATTATTATTATTATTATTATTATTATTATTGATCATTGCACAGTCAGCCAGATGTTCAGACTGGATTTGGCATTTTGTCTACCTATCGAGTCCTTACCCAGGACCTGGGATAGGCAGATGTGGATGTTTGATGGTATTATAGATATCGTCGCAGGATGGAAGCAGTTATTATTATTACCGGTAATATTAATATTAATATTAATATTATCAACTCTAACTGAGGATGAGAAGCAAAACATTTTCAAAGGAAAAAGAAAACCATGTAAAGAGTCCAGTTGCCTTTTGGGAAAAAAAAAGCACCTTTTGGGATAATTTGGGCACAGATTTTAAACCAACCCAGACCTGGTAAAGCAGGAGCACTACCCTCTTTTCTGCACTAGCTGTTCAGAGGGCTTATTCTGCACCCTGTGAAAAAAGGGAACTTGCCCCACTTCCCCACATGTAGGGTAAGCCCGTAAACCAAAGATCTGGTTGCAGAGCTTGTTTTGAGCACTGAAGCCGTGTGCTGAACAAGGGAATGCATCGGCTGACTGGGGAAGCTGCATGATAAACAGGGGCCTCCAGACTTGGCAACTTTAAGACTAGTGGGCTTCAACTCCCAGAATTCCTGGCTTGAGGAATTCTGGGGGTTGAAGTCCACAAGTCTTAAGGTTGCTGCCAAGTTTGGAGACCCCTGTAACAATGTAAGAAAGCCAGAGAACATCCAACCATAATAACCCAAAAAACTGGCTTCATTGCATTTACCCAGACATCTCCCCAAACTGCCTCCCTATATCACTATCCTAACTGGGGGGTGGGGGGGAGGCTTCTCCTATCTGGTGGTGATGTTTGGAAATGTGAAGACAAAGCCAGAAGCCTTCAAGGGTGGCTTAGAACACACACAATGGAAACAGGAGAGAAATCAACATTGGAGGCAGCTGATTTCATACTAGTACAATTTTCTGTTGTCCCAAGAACAGGTGGCGAGCCATTTTGGTGTAGCCAAACACAGGGTGTTTTCATCCTGCCTTAAGTACAAAGTCAGCTGGGTGACCTTGAGCCAGTATCTTCCATTCAGCCCTAGGAATGAGGCAATGGCACGCCACTTTGGAAAAGTCTTACCAAGGTACCTTAACTGTAGGTTGGACTTTCTTTGTTTTTCATTGAAGACATTTCGCTTCTCCTTCACGAAGCTTCTTCAGTTCTGACTGAAGCTTCTTGGATAAGAAGTGAAATGTCCTCAAGGAAAAACAAAGAAAATCCAGTTGCCTCTTGAAAAAAACACCTTTGGATGACCTGGATGAGTGAGAATCTCCATAGACCTGTAAGGGCAGTATTTCTCAACCTTGGCAACTTTAAGACACATGGGCTTCAACTCCCAGAATTCCCCAGCCAGTAGCAATAATGGCTGGGGAATTCTGGGAGTTGAAGTCCACACATCTTAAAGTTGCCACGGTTGAGAAACAACCTTGCTGTAGGGACCAGTTGAGGCAGTCACCAGTATTCGAAACCTGATTTGAAGTCACACACAAGACTAGGTGGATAGATAATTGGCAATCATTATGGGACAGAAACAGGAGGTTAACACTAGCCATCTCCTACAAAGAAAATTTATACAAGATGTTTTATAGATGGCATCTTCCCCCTACAAGGCTAGCAAAAATAGATAAAAAAAACTCACCAACATGCTGGAAATGTAGAAGGCTTCCAGGGACTTATTATCTCATGTGGTGGGAATGTTCAAAGGCGTACAATTTTTGGAATCGGATAAAAAATTGGCTGGAAGAAATACTATTACAAAAAATTGTTTTAAAACCAGAAATCTTCTTATTAGGGATTATTAATGATAAACTCAGCAAAGCATCT
>NW_015411765.1:0-1905 GCF_001527695.2 Protobothrops mucrosquamatus
TGCTTTTATACTGCTTAGAAGGAAGAAAGATGCACAATTGCCAAATTCTGTTCTCTTTGTACTAGAAAGCCATTTAGCTTTCTAACCTTTATCTAAATTGTTCCAACAAACATAAGGACTGTTAAGAATCTACAAATCCTAATACAGGCACTATAAAGAAATGGAGAACTGAAGAGATTATGAACGTAAATTGATATGAGTGGTATCTAAGAGAAATAAGAATCAAATGGCAAGATGATAAACATTTTACAGGGGTTTTATAAATGTTCCTGAATATTAGACTGGAAGCTCAACCACATTCCCACGAAATACAGTTCTTTATCACAGACAGGCTCAGATTATCCAGCCTCACCCTCTGCTGGAAAGAAAAAAGGCTTGATGTTTTAAAACAAAAGAGAAAATTCTGGAAAGAGGTTGAGTAAGAAACAAAGGCTTTCCATGTTAGATCCTCTGAGAAAAGCATGGAACTCCAAGAAGCTGGAGAAGTCCGAGAACGCTAAAGGAAAAAGTTATTTGCTTCAGAAAGTCTAACATACATAATTTTGCTAGGGTTTTTTTATTTCTGTTTTCAACTATATGCCAAATCTCTTTGTATTTAAATTATCTATGTACATTAAGGAGTATATAATTACAATTTCATCGATATTACAGATAATACGACCTAAGATGATGTAAATTTTTCTTAGAATCTTCTTGTGTTCTATAACGTTCTGAAGTCTCGTCTTGTGATCTATATTGCAGGTAGACTAGCTCTTCATCTGTAGCAGATCAGCTCTCTACCTTCTGCTCTTCTCTTATCGCCACTGAAATTTTTGAGTTGCTATATACAGTGATCTGCTAAACTCTGTAATTTAACTTCCTATCCATTGAATATTTAAATTTTTATAATTAAAGTCCAAAGAGATGGAGTAATTAGGGAGGTTTTTAAAAAAAGTTTGATGTTACATATTCAGAAGCAGATACATTGACTTTATTTTGAATTTTTAATCTCCTTAAGAGGCAGCATTGGATAGGAGAACCTTATTTTTTATTTACACATTAAGATTAAGGAATGGACATCAGGTGAAGTCTCCTAAAAGAAAAGTGGTAGCAGCAGGAACTACCAACCACATTCCCAAAGTAGAAGGCAGAACCAATATATAAGGCCCCAGAAGGCTTCTTGGAAAGGAGAGCAGGCCCTCTAGCTTTTCATCTTGAGGGCCTTAGCAATTCTCTATAGGGTTTTCAAACAAAAGTTTAGAAAACTACAGAACCAAAAAGGCAAGGGGAACAGCATTTCCCTTCCATACCTATGTGTTACTAGATAGAAAGAATAGAAAACAGTGCATTTTCTTATACTGATTCCAACTGACTACTTAAATTAGAAGACATAGATATGTAATCTGTTGTAGATATAGACTATTGTGCTTCATGTTTAAAAGTAAGGGAAATTTACCTACAGATTTGGCATAAATTCAGTCCAAGACCCAAACTAAAATTCACATCAAGGAATGAGTAAATGTTTCACTAATATTCTGAACAATCATTTATGTACCAATACTGAATGTTACACATCAAATTCACATAATAGCTTTTAACTATGCAGTCTGAGTTATTGTACTATATACAACTTCTTATAGTATTCAAATGTAAGGAATCAAAGTAATGAACAAGGACTAATGTACATTTTAGAGTGCCATAAAACTAGTTAATCTAGTTTACTATTTCTTTTGCCCTGTTTTCTCGTATTGAAAAATAACTTAAAATTCAATACTACCATATTATAAATCAGATCATGCTTTCAAGCTAATTAGTAGCAAGGGCAGGAGCAGAAAGCCACATGAAGCCACAGTTAACTATAATGACCTGGAGTGAGATGTAATGAAAGTCAGCTTGATCAAAGAATAGGTCCATTAAATACAGCAT
>NW_015411766.1:0-1905 GCF_001527695.2 Protobothrops mucrosquamatus
CATATTAAAACACATAAAACATCGTCCCCCCATAAAAACCTATTAAAAACCAAATATTTTTTTTCGCTGTATAATTAATTAAGATTTAAATTAAAATTGTCCCTATTTAAAAATTCTCCCTAGGCCAGACCCGCTTGTTGAAAAAGCCATGTCTTGAGGGCGCGGCGAAAAGGTAGGAGGTCCGGAATCGTCCGGATCTTGGGGGGTAGTTCGTTCCAGAGGGTGGGGGCACCCACAGAGAAGGCCCTCCCCCTGGGGGTCGCCAGCCGACACTGCTTGGCCGACGGCACCCTGAGGATTCAAAAGACTTCACTGACTTCAGAAAGTGGTTATTAACTACAAGGTCTATTTGGAAAAGATATTATCAAATAGTTTGCGTTGTACATTTGCATATAGAGTTTACTCCTAGGTTAAGATAAAACCAGTCTGGCAGAGAACCAGTCTGGCAGAGAACTGCTGCAGCATTTTACAATTATTTTATATCACATACCCAGGAATAGAGAATTAAAACAAAAGAAAAATCACAAATAACCAGAAATTATACAGATTTAAAATAATAGTATAGTTTTTTGTTATATTTTGAGAAAATTCAGATGACAGAATAAACCCCAGATAGCCACTTCCTCATTCATTTCAACAGAGGCCAATATGAGACCATCAATTAACAACAGATGATATTCTGCAGTAAAAGTTATGTGTTTCAGTATTTCCCACAGAAAAATACTGAACCTCAATTAACAGAGTTCTCCAACCTTTCCGGGCTCACGGTCCAGAGGGGAGAGCAGCTTCCAAATTACTGCGTGCGCATGTGCACGCATGCAAACAGGGCCACGCCCACTGGTGCAGTACTAGTGGCAACGTCCACGTATGTGGCATGAGCTGGTGCTGTGCACATGCATGAACAGTTGTGACTCCCCTTGGTGGCTAGTGCCTGTTTGTGCATGTGCTAACAGGCTGCACACACACACATGCAGGCACAAATGGGGTGCGCACGCCCCCTGCGCTAGCATCCCCGTTCGCACCTGCGCACATCCGCAAACAGGGCCATGGGCACTAGCGTGAGTGGGGGGGAAATCCGTGCCCACGTGTGTGCGCCCTGGCCAGCCATTTCTGTGGTCCGCTGGCTAAGCGCCCGCGGCCTGTTACCAGGCCGCAGCCTGTAGGTTGAAGACCCCTATTGTAGAATACTGGCTTAAAAAAAAAAACAGGAGCAAGAAAGATCTTTCAGAATTCTCCACATCGTGATATGTGAAAATTAAGCAGATGTACAATTCAGCCAGTCTTTGGCTGCTCACGTGGATTTTTTTTTAAAGAAGAAAAAGATGACCCTGTATCTACAGTCACTGGCCTCAGCTAAGCCAAGGGCATAACATACTCTGATGAGTATAGAGCAGGGATAGGCAACCTTGGCTCTTTTATGACTTGTGGACTTCAACTCCTAGAATTCCTGAGCCAGCCATGCTGGCTCAGGAATTCTGGGAGTTGAAGTCCACTAGTCATAAAAAGAGCCAAGGTTGCCTACCCCTGGTATAGAGGAACAGAAAGACAGTCTTGAATATAAAGAAGAAAATATAAGTAGAAGAGAAGTTGCGTTATTATTTACTGCTTGGCTTCGTGGAATGAAAAGTGACCTTTGCTCAAAACTGTCCAGTGATTGTTTAGTCAACAGACAAGCTTTACCAGGCACTAGTGCAGGTATGTGATCCGCAAGGCAACCGGGGAGGACATTCGCCAGCTCCGTCAGAAGAGTGAAGCATCCTTGTCTTGACCTGACGCTCTTCTCTTTAAGTTGCTTGTGCAAAGCTTTGATAATATTTGGAACCTATACGATTAGAAAGGAGCTCATCAGTAATCTGATTCAAAGCCAAAAGAACTCAAAATCCCAGCGAGTATTAATTACCTGGT
>NW_015411767.1:0-1905 GCF_001527695.2 Protobothrops mucrosquamatus
GCATGAAAGAGTCACTATTTGGCCAGCTAGACTCACAAGCGATAGACTCCAAGTCAGATTTGGCAATGGCTAATAGCAACAACTTTGCTTTAGAAGGGCAGTACAGTATTAGAGTAAGTTATAAGGATATCTTAAAGCAGAACATACATATCTCTTATTTAATGCTGTTCATAGTTATCTGCAGTGCTTTTTTTGTGCCGGAACTCACACATGTTATACAACTCGCCTTGCCTACCCTACAAGGTTCCATCCAAACAAACAAACAAAAAAAGCCCTGGTTATCTGCCCCACAACTGTTGTTGTAACACATCATTTTAGAAAGGGACACCAATATGCACAGTACCTATACTGTGTCAGTCTACACACACACACACACATGAAGTACAAAAATTATGGAAGAAATAAATAATTATGATGCTCTTTCAGATTTGTTTAAATTTCAGATTGGTGATGATGCTTACATCTTCACCCTAGATACAGATGTAAAATTTTTAAAATAACTTGCATAATTTGTGGATAACAAATGTGTAAGCATAATATTAATTTCTGCAGCAACAACAATCATGTGACAACCGCACAAACTCATGTATAATTTTAAGGGGTTGTTTTATCACAGTGTTTGAGAATCCCTGCTTTGGTGTATAAATAATTTTCATGTAACTAAGATTCCACTGATTGCTTCTCCAGAAGCATCGAACTCATTCAGATGCTTTAATTACTACAAACCCCATTTTTATTAATGCCTTTGATATGATACTGAGTTATGATGGATAAATGTAAATTCTCAACTACTTATGTTTATTTTTTAAAAAAAATCAATCGTATTAATGTTGGAACGAGATGCTCTTGTAACAATTTATTTAAAAAAATGATCTGAATGTGTTTGATGCTTCTAGAGAAGCAATCAGTGGAATCTTAGTTACATGAAAATTATTTATCCACCAAAGCAGGGATTGTCAAACACTGTGATAAAACAACCCCCTAAAAGTATACATGAGTTTGTGCGGTTTCCTCTCCCCAATGAATTAAAGTACCGATTTCATATGGGTTAGGATTATGCAAGAAATAAATATACCACTTAATTGCAACAATTCAATTCTAAGTTGCATATGACATTTTAAAACAGTAGATTTTTACACCTATTTGCATGATTTGTTTACAAATCTTTTAATCTTATTGGATTCATTATTTCAATGGGCAGCATCTTCTATAAAGAAACACAGAGAGGTAATTCTTCTCCCCTAAATCAAATGAACAACAATAGATTCATAATATCTGATAATAGGCTGTCACATGATTGCTGTTGCTGCAGAAATGAATATTAATTTATCCATGAAATATGCTATGCTTTAATTATTGCAAACTCCAATTTTTTATTAATGCCTTTGATATGATACTGGATTGTGATAGCTAAATGTAAATTTTGCAAAACATATAAGTAGTTAAGCAAATTATTAAATCAGTTCCTTTCAAAATATTGTTCAATAACATAAATGAAATTATAAAAGCTACAATATTGTTAGCAATTTATGAAGGCCATATGTTCTGGCTAAGAAAAGGGAACAGCTGGATACCCAATTTGTAAGCTTAGCAATACTCAATGTCCAGTTTTAATACCATGGCTGAGACAATCTTAAAAACTTCTTCCAAGTTGCTTGCTAAAATCTAAAAGGGTCCTGTGCCACAGCATGAGAAAACTTCCACTCTTGAGACTTCCGGTGGCAGGCGATTTCGCTGGTCGCAGCTGTTTGCTGCCTCCCGCCTGTTTTGCGTAAAAGCCGGTTTGACAGCCAGCATCTGCTGTCAAACGGCTTGATACCTTTCCCCTGGGCATAAGGGGATCGGTGAGCTGCCCGGGGTAGGAGTTGAGTTCCCGAGTCGTCCTATATGGACGATGTAGGTGAG
>NW_015411768.1:0-1905 GCF_001527695.2 Protobothrops mucrosquamatus
GGGGGGGGGGGGGGGGGGGGGGGGGATCAGGTCAGGAGCAATTTTTGGTTGCTGGCGCCATCTGGTGATCCTTTTCAATGTGCTTTATGTTTATGCAAATAACAGGCCTCGTTCGTGATATTTTTCAGTCCCAGAGCAACCTACAAAATTCAAAGTGTTCAAGGCCATTAGGCCATTCCACAGGTAGGATGAGATTGATTCTCTTTTAACATTAGCAGAAAGAAATGACTTTTGGCTAAAGTAGAAAAATGTGGTTCCAAGATACAGTTTTGTGTTGGGTGTCGGCAGCCTCCACCTTATCCTCATTTAGTCTTGGGAAATTATGAGATTTAATTTCCCTAGTTTATCATTCTACCAAAGAATTTTTTTTTCATCTGGCTCTGTCTACCACAGCAGCCATTCTCTGACTGACATCCAGCCATGGTGGCCATTTTGAGAAAGCTTCTGTGATCCTTTTTTAACATTCCACCTGTGGATGCTGTCATGTCTGAAACTTCTACTTTATAACAGTGCTACATTAGGCAGTATCCAAGGGACAGGAAAAATGGCAAATAAGGGTTTTATTTGTTTATTTATTTACCAAACCAAGGGAGTTTTCACTAATTGTATACCTGATACAGTGCTATTGCTATCATTGTGGCTAAAACAAAGGGGTTGAAATCTAGAAAAGGATTTCTTAAACTGATTTCCAGCCTATTTATCATGGAAGACAAGCACGAAGGCTTCAGTGTGGAAAAACCCTAAGGCCAGGTAGAATCTGCTCCCTTAATGTATGTTGCTACTATACACTTAATCCCCCCTCCATCTCCCTTTGCATACTTGTGGCTTTATCTGCTATTAGAGGTTTGTAATTATTGTTGTGGGGGAAACAGGAGGAGGAAGGAATATCAGGTATGATCACTGCCATGAGTTATGAAATAATTATTTTATAATCATTGAGAAAAATATTTAAGGCGGGATAAAATAAGATAAACAATAGTGGTTGGAGATATGTGGCTTCTAGCCTACTATAGCACTTGCCCAACAAACGGGCAAGGTTGTGAATGAGAATGTATAATGAAGGGAAAAAGAAACAGGCAGCTGCTCCACACCTTTTTATGTTCACGCTTGTTTGTGTGTGTGTAAAGGAAAAGTCAACAAGTCTAAGACTGCCAGGCCTAGCTGCAATAATCTAATGTCTAGGGAGAGGTCAATTACTCATCCCATATAAACCTGAAACCATGTCTGTTTGTGCCTCACCAATTAGATCTAGTATCTCTTATTCTTTTTTTATTATGATATTTAAACCCACCGCTAGGAAGGAATTCAAATTATTCTCTCAAAGAAAAAAAATTAAAAGGTTCTCTTTTATATGAAAAAACTGTTTCCATGAGGAAATGCCACCATATTGTGGCTCCTCTGTTCCCTAATGGGTTGATAGGATTATATCACAGCTATTGATAACATGGCACCCCATAGCTGTTATTGTTCTATATTGCCCATCATAACCTCAAGAATAACGTATCTAAAGTCTACCATCTTGTGGGAATGTTGACTGATTTGAAAATCAATACAGAATTTCGCATCAATCCACCTTAATCCCACCCGTTAAACAAAAATCTCTCCAAAATGCCATAGAAAAATCAGTACTGTAACAAACACCCAACAAAGCACTACTGTAGGGAGAAGGAAAAAGATTTACAATTTGCATCCAGATATATATTTGAGAGAAAGAAAAAAACCAATATTTAAACACATCTTTTGAGGAGGGGGAGAAATTAAATTCTGGGAACCAAAAAGAACTGTGGTTCAAACAAAATACAGAATTTGAAATAAGAGATTAAACTGGCATCCTACACCATAGGGTTCTTATGGGGTAGTAGTCTCCTCTGATCACCTAAAGGATGTTTATTAAATTTGTTTAAT
>NW_015411769.1:0-1905 GCF_001527695.2 Protobothrops mucrosquamatus
ATCCATGTTGGGCCATAGTCTGTTAATGTAAAAGAAAAAAAAATCACATAAAATGTTTTATGTGAGGCATATCATCTTTATACCAGAGTTAATGTATATTTAAATTGCCCCTACTTATTCTAAATGTTCTTCTATCTTCCAGAATTCAATCCAGGACTGTAAAATTACTGTGATGTGGCAAGAACATAATGGCTTCCTTGAATCTCATGGCATATAAAAGTAAAAAAAAAAAAAAAAAGTAAAATTTTCTACCTGTGTTCATGTTTAAATAGCAAACACTGTCAATCACACCTGTGATAAATCCTTTGATAATACGACAGCTTTATGCTCCAGCTTTCATTCCTCTCTGCCCTGATCTCATCTTTATGTGGTCCTGGAGCATGACATAACACTCTCCTTCATTCTAATGTACAACAGCAATAATCCCGTAACTGGAGGAAAAAGAGGGCTCTTCTTCATAATGACTTTCTAACTAATGTTTCAATATATTCTATTACATGAATGATAAACCCTAGTATCAATTTCTCCTGCTGTGCTAGCTGGATTTTAATTGGATATTATCTGACATAGTAATTCTTGCTTTTCACAGTTGTGTCCTATTCCCTATGTGCAGTTTTACAATGTCCTTGAAGCAGATAGCTTAATAAATCAGCAGTACTCAGTGACAAAAAGGAACCAGGTAGGAAACCATCAATAAGCAAAAGTAGGTCAGGTTAAAAAAAAAACCCTCCAGGAAACATAAGCATGACATACACAGAGTTCCATCAAATGTTTTATCTAAACTGAAATGACAAAGACCATCATATGATTCTCTCACATCACATGGAATAAGTTAAAGACTTTTAAAATACCAGTCAGATTATTTCCCACCAACAATTTGAAGAAAATACTACAAATATATATCTGGATTTTCCTTATGTTTAGATTGACTCCGAGCTACTGACATGGAGATTTAACTGAATACAAGTCAGTGGCAATTGCTCAAGGAAAGGAAAGTATAGGAATCCAACATTCCTAAATCAAGCCACAAAAATAATAGTATAATCGTGCTACAAGTTGGGCAAGAGAGAATTATGCAACTGCACTTTAGGTACTGTATATGTCAAAAGATTTGTTTTCATTATCCGTTTGTGCTCTTGTCCCCAAGGTTGATGTGCTCAACCTATCCATATAAATATTATACTTACTAATGGAAGAAGATAATACATTTAATAAAAACCACCCTTTGTAGACACACAATATGCTTCTAGCAGTGCCTTTTTTATTCTTATCTTTTTGGAAACAAGACTGTAATGCTGAAAGCACCATGAGATTGTATAGAAGAAAGGCAGCCAGACCAATACACATCCTCCCAGCATATATTTGCTAATAATTGTACTGTCATTATAGACCAATACTTCTGGAGGATGTTAATTCAGGAAAATCTGCTTTAAAATGTTATGGATTATTCCTATGGTTCTAAACTGAATGGACCCATGTGAATACACCACACACTCTGCATTGTATCAATAGCAATCACACTGAGACTTATATACAGCTTCACAGTGCTTTACAGCCCTCTCTAAGCAGTTTACAGAGTCAGCTTATTGACCCCAACAATGTGGGTCCTCGTTTTACTGACCGCGGAAGGATGGAAGGCTGAGTCAACTTTGAGCCGGTGAGACTTGAACTGTACCTTATAAGATCAGCACAAGACCTCAGAACAGGCCAAGCATTATATTTCCAAACATGCTAGTGCAAGAATATGGTGCTTGAGACAAAGCAGATAATCTTGGTCTATATTTCCAGATTCCTACTCCTCTTCTCGGAGTATTGCAATAAGTTCAAAAACATTATGTGGTATTCACAAGTATACTGTCTCTTAAGGTTTTTGTTCTAGCTTTAGGCTTCATTCAAGATTGTTAA
>NW_015411770.1:0-1905 GCF_001527695.2 Protobothrops mucrosquamatus
AAGGCAGGACAAGAAGCAATGGATGGAAACTAATCAACCTAGAACTAAGGGGAAACCTCCTGACAGAACAGTTAATCAATGGAACATCTTGCCCCCGGAAGTTATGAATGCTCCAACACTGGAAGTTTTTAAGAAGAGATTGGACAACCATCTGTCTGAAACGGTATAGGGTTTCCTACCTGAGCAAGAGGTTGGACTACAAGACCTCCAAGGTCCCTTCCAACTCAGTTATTCTGTTATTCTATTAAGTATTGTCTGATGAAGCTAATTGGGTGTGAAAAACTGATATTGGCTTTTCTTGGACATTATTGAAAGCAGGCCTAAATGAACTTCATACTTTCCCAATGTGATGCCTATGGTGTACACTGGGAATTTCTTTATATAACCATTCAGGAATTATACTATCAGACTGAGATTCAGTGAACAATCTACAGTTGAAGATGATTTGAACTTCTAGATCTAATGGTACTACTATGACTAGATTGATTCATAAGGTATATATCTGTATATATACTATATGTATATGTCTCTGTGTGTATGTGTGTGTGTGTTTGTGTGTCTGTGTATGGAGATTCTCAGTCATCAAGGTCATAGTTATCACAAAGATGCTTTTTCATGAGGCAAACTGGACTTGTTTTTCTTTGATGACATTTTCTTTGAAGACGTGTGTGTGGGTGTGTGTGTGGGTGTGTGTGTGTGTGTGTGTGTGTACCTTTTCAATTGATCTTCCCCTGACTTGAGAGAATCAAGTGGAGGGCAGCTGAATCTAGTATAGTAGAATAATAAAAATAGGCAACTGATTGACAGATGATATATCCACAAAAAACAGAGAAAACAATTTCTCAGAACAGCTGGACTTGTTTATGACACTTTGAAGATACCCACTCATCAGGTGTGATGTGGCAATGGTGACCTCCCTAGACAGAACTTGTGTGTGCTGGATTCAAGAGAAATATAACTCCTAAAAGAATATTTCTGTCGCACCATGTGAGGCTGACCTGTCCGGGCTGACGAGCAGCAGGTCGTGGCTCCGTTGCTGCTTTGCGGCCCTCTCTCATGCTTCATGGCTCTATTGCCACCTAGCCATCTTCCCTGTTCCTAAGGCCTGTCGCTGCTGCTTTTACTGCTCACCTCGCGGGGCCGACACTCACCGGTGGGGAGGAGGCCGTCAGCTGTTGTCCTCCATTGCCAAAAGCCAGCTGTGACGTTGCACAACTAACGAGTGCAATGTCTAGACAGTCTGCGATCAGCTGCTCCATGCGGAGGACGAAGCAAGCCTGCAAGGCCACAGAGAGGAGCCGTATGGGACTGTGGGATGCTGGCGCTCCAGTTGGCTAATTTTTCCTGTTGGTGCACCAGATGGTGGTTTGATGGGTGGGGTAGGTTTAATGAGGGTGGGGCAGGCACACGTAGCTATGTAAAGCACTGGGAGCAACCCACTCCCAGTGATTTCTTTTCCTTTGTACGGAGTGAAATAAAACTACCGCAAGTCTTTCATTCCTGCTTGTTGGCTATTAATCGGAGCACCAAAAAGGATGACATTGACAGTAAGACAGCACTCCTCACCTTCTTTTGTTCACCTCCTCTGGTTCCTCGTGGGTGCAAGGGATGGCGGAGGGAACCCAAGGGGTCGTGCCAGTGCAGGAGGCCACTGAGTTGGTGGTTCAAACGGAGCAGCCGGCCGCAGCAGAGGCAGGGGAGGAGCATGTAATTATCCCAGACTCCCAAAAGATTCTTATATCAAAAATTACAAAACAGCTATTTGATTCAAAACCTTGCCTTCCTGATAGATCTTGTCTCACGCTGTAAAGCCTGTATTCTGCCTCCCCCCCAGATGCAAAGTTCACAGCCTGTTGTTATCCTGGCTTTAGTGATAACATTTCTCAGCCTGCTAGCATCCTGCAT
>NW_015411771.1:0-1905 GCF_001527695.2 Protobothrops mucrosquamatus
TTTTTACTATGTGGTTTATACTGTGAACCTAACTAAGCATGGTTTAACTACTAAATTATAATTAAGCAAATCATAGATTAGTGAGATATATGATGTCTGGCAGTATATGCATAGTGTAAGTCAGGGGTGTCAAACTCGCAATGTCATGTGATGTGTCATGACGTATCGTGACTTTTTTGCCATTGCCAGCAATGGGGTGAGCGCGGTTTCGTTATGATGCATCCAGCCCGCATGCTGGCAGTTTGACACCCCTGGGGTAAGTTATGGTTTTCTTAAATATGATTTTATGAATAAACCACCATTAGCTGGGCTCACATATTGTGCTTAGCCATAAACCATTTTTTTGCAGACCATAGTATCTAGGTTCATACATGTTAACTTATAATAATAACAATAATAAACAACATGATGTCTGATTATATCGTGTGAACCCATTCCCTTTCTTACACATGCTCGTATCTGATTACTATTTAATAGGATAAATCAGTTGTCCAGAAAAAAAAATATTGATATTAAATAGAACAATAAAAGATAGGCTCCTCAATCATTATTACTTCAGGGGACTAGAAGAACATCTATCTGCTCAAGATTCTTTAATTCTAGGTAGGAATTGGCCAGGGTACAGTGCTTTGCATTCTTCCATATATTTGGTCAAACTTGTCTGATACAGGCTGACCACTGATGATGTTACCTAGTTTGGTAAAGAAATGTCTGCCAGAAAACAACCAAGTGTAGAGCCCACCAAGGATGCCACAGGTTGGCAAATATACAAACCATGGCTATGATCAAAGAGGAATATAATAAGTATAGATAATAAGGTGCACAATATGAAGTTCTATTTGTTTCCACAAGCCCTTGTGTCATTCTGCACACCATATTTATACATTCTTATAGATTAAAGGCAAGGGGTGACAGTAATTGAAAAAATAATGAAAATATGTTTATATTGATATGACACGTGGATTCCACTGCCTCAAGATGAGATAATTGCTACTGGCTTAGACCAGGAATTAGCTAACTATGGCTTGCAGGCCACATTCAGTCCATCCCCTCTTTTTATAAGACCAATTAGCTAAGAATTGATGGGAGGGTGGCAGATTTCTCAGCTGAGTTCCCCTGATGAGGGGTGGAACCAAGAACCAAGGAGTGTGCCAAGGAAGCAGAGGAGAGGTGGAATCTGGCCCTTTAGAGTAGAACGTTTGCCAACCCCCAGTTTATACAACATTATGCCTAAAATATTATCTAAATTCTATTTTTTTTAATTTATTTTTTTTATTTTTTATAAGCTGTTTTTATATTTTAACATTTTATTGTACATTGCCCAGAGTCCCTCTGTGAGGGAGATGGGAAGTTTTAAAATGTGAAAAATAAATTATAAGACACTGAGAGGTATCCCTTAGTTCAGTGGTTCTCAACCTTTTTAATGCCACGACCCCCCAACCGGTCGTAAGTTGAGGACTAAACCGGTTGTAAGTCGAGGACTAAACCGGTCGTAAGTCAAGGACTAAACCGGTCGTAAGTCGAGGACTACCCAACCGGTCGTAAGTCGAGGACTTTCCCTGCCCAGGAGCGCCGCGCATGCGTGGTTCCGCCCCCTGCACCGGCCGAGGCGTAGCTGGCAAGCGGCAGAGACGGAGCAGGCCGACCACCAGTTGGCCCAGCTCAAGGGAGGTAAGGCACCCACCGGAAAAGGGGGAAAAAATGGCGGACAGCCTTGCTTGGCGACCCCCGTGAAATGGTCGATCGACCCCAAATGGGGTCGCGACCCATAGGTTGAGAACCACTGCCTTAGTTCTTCTGTCTGAATGTTCTTATTGAGTGCTACAGGGATATTTGCATAGATGCATGCCACAGGTTGTTTTAAGAACTACTTTGGAATATGTGTTCTTATAGCCACTAACCTGT
>NW_015411772.1:0-1905 GCF_001527695.2 Protobothrops mucrosquamatus
TTCACCTTACGTAATCGGCTAGGTATTTGGGAGGGCCTCTTGCCCTGAGTGACCTTCTCAGACCTGGAGAGTTTGTATTGTTATCCCCGTTGCCGCTTGCTCTAGGTGAAGTGCCCTGTGAATGACCAGTGACTTCAGCTTGGCTTTCCAGCCCGTCTCCTGTAATTGAGCAGTCCGGGCCCTGTTGGTCGCTAAACCTGATTGACCAACCCTCAATGGAGTTATCTAACCCCTGTGAGTTCATTCCCGTGTTTCCTGGAGGAATGTGGGATTCCTGACTCGTTTCTGTGGTGCTAGGGACTAGGGATGCCTCCCTGTTAGCCCTGATGCGTGAGGACATCCTCCTCTGAGCCCTTCCAGTAAGGGACGTGTCCCCCCTTTTGTATTGCCTGCTCTCTTGCATGTTGTGAGTTGTGAGTATGCTCCCAGGTATTCTCTGTGTCTGGAGTATTGCTAGATAGGGGTGGATAATTAGTCTGCCACCGGTGGGACTCCCAGGCTGGAGTGTGTGTGGGGGTGTCTATGTCCTCCCTTTCCCAAGAACTGCTACCAGAAGGACCTGTGGAAGTTGGGTGTTGAGTACCCGTTTCCCTTTCCACAGCCAACGTAGGCTGTTGATTTTGAATCCCAGAATGCATTTCCCATTCCTCCTCCCCCCCCAGAGGAGACTGAGAAGGAACCATAGGCGAGTCCCGCCTCACACGTAATTGATTGATGTGGTGGCGAAGCACGCGGCCGTCTGACAGGGACACCTCATAAGACAGAGGCCCCGAGACTTTACAGACCACAGCCGGTACCCAAAGGTGGCCAGGCCCGTAATTCCTGGCCCAGACAGGATCACCTTCACGAAGGACCCGTGGTGGGTGTGGCTGAGACACCTGAGCAGCTACACGTTCCGGATGCAGCCTGTCCAATTTAGTCACGAGCCGACGACCCCAGCGGAGTTCGGCCGGGCACTTGCCCGTGGCAGTGCACGGAGTAGTACGATGTGCCAAAAGAAAGTCAGCCAACCTGTGATGCCAGTTGCCGTAAGTCAGCTTCTTGAGGACGTCCTTGGTGACGCGGACCATCCGTTCAGCCAGACCGTTTGTGGAAGGATGGAAGGGAGCTGAAGCAGCGTGGCGGATCATGTTGGTCCGGAGAAATCCCTGAAACTCAGTAGAAGTAAATTGAGGACCATTATGCAACACTAGAACATCTGGCAACCCGTGTGCAGCAAAAATGTTCCTCAACACTTGAATAGTCTTGGCGGCTGTGGTAGAAGACACAGGCATGACCTCCAGCCATTTGGAATGGCTATCAACAACAACCAGGAAGAATTGACCCTGAAAGGGCCCAGCGTAATCTACATGTATCCTAGACCATGGAGTGTGTGTTTCCTCCCACCTGTGTACAGGGGCCTGGGGCATTTCCGGCCTGGACTGTTGGCAGGTATGACATCCATGTACTTGGGACTCGATGGCCCGGTCAATGCCAGGCCACCACAGATGGCTGCGAGCAAGCGCCTTCATCCTTACAATTCCAGGGTGACCCTCATGTAATGAGATCAAGATTCTAGCTCTCAATGAGTCTGGGATCACAACTCTCGATCCCCAAAGGAGACAGCCATTGAAAGTGGACAACTCGTGTCTTTTGACCCAAAAACGTTGAAATTCCTCTGCAGGGCACCTGTCAGGCCACCCAGATAGAACCCATGACAGCACGCATTTGAGCGTGTGGTCAGTGGCAGTTTCAGCAGCCACATCCCTAGCATTGAGGGGGCATTCAGGCAACTCCTGAATGGACAATATGTGTACAGCAGGAGCGGGATCAGGCTCCACAGTAGGTAATGGCAGTCTACTCAAAGCATCTGCGTGACCCATTTCCTTGCCAGGCTTATGGACCAGTGAATAGTCATAAGCTGAG
>NW_015411773.1:0-1084 GCF_001527695.2 Protobothrops mucrosquamatus
TCCCCTTTCTCTTTCCTCTTTCTCTTTCCACTTTTTCTCTTTCCCTGTCTCCTCTCTTTCTCTTCTCTTTCTTTCCTCTTTCTCTCTCTCCCTCTCCCTCCAGCTTAGGAGAGAGAGAGAGAGAGAATGAAAGGCAGATGGCGCCGAACGGGCGGGGAGAGCAGGACGGAAGGTAGAAGCTCCCGGCCGCCCCCCCATCACTTCTTCAGCCGAACAAGCAGGGAGGGGGGCAGGGAGGGGGAACAGGACGGGAGGCAGCAGCTCCAGTGGCGGCGGCCCCATTGCGTCCTCAGCCAAACGGGCAGGGAGGGGGAGCAGGACGGGAGGCAGCGGCTCTGGCGGCAGCCACTGCAGCATCGTCGGGGTCCCCGTTGCCGCCCCTGGCCCGGCCGCCGCCCCCACCGCTTCTCCTGCAGCAACGAGGGCAGCAGCGGCGGCTCCCTGAAAGTGCCCGAGGAAGGTGCCACCGATGGGGCCGAGGTGGGGCCAGGCGGCGGAGAGCCCTGCGGCAGCCAGGCGAGCTTCATGCCTGACTGCTGTCCGGCCCGGGCTGGGGAAAAATGTGGCCAGTTCGGCTTCCCGGGGAGCGATGCTCCCGCTGGCCGCCGCACCAGCCATGACTGCCGCCCAGCACGGGGAGACATGTGGCTGGTTCGGCTGCCCAGGGAGCGGCCCAGGAAGCGATGCCCCAGCCGAGACTGGAACAAGTAAGCCGGGGGGGGAATCACCTGCCCCGCAGCCACTTCGCAGCGGTGCTCTGCGGACTCAGAGCTCCCTCCCTCCCCCCCTGCCACTGACCTTCCATCTCTGGCTCTGCTGCTGCTTGGCCAACGGTTGCACCGGCTGGACATCACAGGGGCTGCTCTCTCAGGGCTGCGGCTTACAGGAGGGCTGGCCCACTCAGCAAAGGCTCCGGGGGGGTTGCTCCCAGCGGGGATCCCGGGGCTTCCCCGCATGGCTCCCCAGCCACGTGCGCCTGGGATGGGGCCAGCCCGGGAAAAGGACTTCCTGGCCGCCCTTCTCCCAGGGGGCGGGACACCCGGGCGCAGGGCCAATGAGGAGCCCTGCGAGGGGGCAAGTCCCA
>NW_015411773.1:10440-12345 GCF_001527695.2 Protobothrops mucrosquamatus
TGCATCACTAGATGGTTGTTTCTCTGTGTTATATAATATATGTGGGTATATGCATAATATACCCACATATATATATATATTGTGTGTGTGTGTGTATAATTAAAATAAACGGTGTTTGGATCAACAACTTAAGATATGCTGATGATACAGTTCTGCTTGCCAGTAAGCATGAAGACCTTCAGCTCCTCATCAACAGAGTGACAGAAATACAGAAAAATACGGCTTGAAGCTTAATACCTCAAAAACCAAGATCATGGTCGTCAGCAAACAACCCGTTAATTTACTACCAATAAATTCAGAAGGAATACCACTAGAAAAAGTTGAAAGGATCACGCACCTCGGTTATAATCTACATGAAAGCTGGGACATGACCGTTGAAGTAAAGACAAGGATAGAAAAAGCCCAAACAGCATTCTTCAAAATGAAAAAGGTCTTCTGCAGTCACGACATAAGCCTAAGACTGAAAATCAGGCTTGTCAGATGCTGTATTTTTTCTATCCTGCTCTATGGAGTAGAGAGTTGGTCTCTGACAGAAGGCCACCTGAAGAGACTAGAAGCATTTGAAATGTGGATTTACAGGCAGCTGTTACGTATAAGCTGGGTTGACAAGATCAGAAATGAGGAGGCGATAAGCTTCCTGGGAAAGCCAAGGGAAATCATCAAAACAATTAAAAAACGAAAATTAGAATATTTCGGACATGTGATGCGACACCCAGAAAAATATGGCATACTCCACTTAATCCTCCATGGAAACATTGAAGGCAAAAGAGGTCCAGGCAGAAGAAGAACATCGTGGCTTCAAAATCTAAGGGACTGGTTTGGACAAAACTCAGCAGCACTTTTTCGTGCGGCTGCTGATAAAAACAGGATCGCCAACATGATCGCTAACATCCGATAACAGATATGGCACAAGAAGAAGAAGATGCATAATTCTGTATTTATTTATTTATTTATTTATTTATTTTTGCCATATTTATGTAGTGTATATCGGAGGTGGTGACCCTTTGAGAGCTGTATGCAATTTTATTTTAATGTATGCCAATTAGTGTACATTAAAAGCAACAATAAAGTTATTAATTATTCATTATTCAATTGATCAGAGTAAATGACCTGTGGGACTTTTCACTTTTTCAGTTTTGTGATGGAATTCTCATTTTAAATATTTTCAACTATAATATTTTAGTTAAGCAATAGGTTAAAAATTGCATGTGATAGAGAACATATTTATCTTCCAGTTTTAAATACTATAAACTGATGCAAAATTTAACAGCTTATTTTTAAAACATAGTCAAAATTAAAAAGAATATACTGAGATTTGCTGGTACTATTTAAAGAATGCTGTTATCCTTCCTTCCTTCCTTCCTTCCTTCCTTCCTTCCTTCCTTCCTTCCTTCCTTCCTTCCTTCCTTCCTTCTTTTCTTTAGCTCCACCATTATTTGCAGAAAGTCTCCTTTAACAATAGTGCTAGTGAAGAAGTTTCTTTTGGCCCCAATGGGGAATTGCTAACTGGATTTGATATTCTCAATTGGGTCACATTCCCAAACAAGTCCTTTCTGAGAGTCCAAGTTGGAAAGATCGATCCCATGGCCTCCCCAGACAAGTTCCTCACCATTTCTGCAAAGGATGCTGTTTGGCCCCCCATATTTAAACAGGTGTGTCTCATTTCTTACTTTTTAGGAAACTATTTAGTGACTGACATATGCCAAGCAATGCTTAAAAAATAAACAATTGGATAAAGCTACTTAGCAGCCTCAAATAGATTAAATAGCCTGCAAAAACTCTGTTTTGGAAATGTATTTCAAATATATTCTGTCTGTCTATCTATCTGTCTCTCTGTCTGTATCAATCCTCTCTCTCTCTCTCTCTCTCTCTCTCTCTCTCTCTCTCTCTCTCTCTCTCTCTCTC
>NW_015411774.1:0-1905 GCF_001527695.2 Protobothrops mucrosquamatus
ATTGCACAGCTGCTTTGCTTTAGCAAGGTTGCCGTGCTACATCCTCTGCCTGCACACCATCTCTCAGCTCTTGTTTTATTGTCCTTCCCTTTCCATATTTACAAGTGGTGTGACATGGGAAAAGGCACAGATGAAGCTGTGCTGGCTTAGAGATACAAGGAGGAGGAGGAATCACCTGCTGGATATCAGATTGAGACATGGGAGAACCAGCCTCACCAATTTTTTTTTTTGTAAGGTCTAAAGACTGGTTGCTTTTCACAACTGGAGCTTACCCAGATGTCTGAAATTACATGCCATGTAATGCATTCTCCATTTGACTGCCAAAGACAGGAAGATTGTGGAGCATTCTGGTTACAGACAACCCCAAATTCAGAATAAAACCTGCTTATATTTTCTCCTGCCCACTATAGTAAAAATAATTCAAAACTAGAAGATCAGAAAAGAGGCAGACTCTGATGCACCAGGAACATATTTATGGAAGATGGCAAACAGGGAATTCACATTTATGTTTCCAGATAAATTGACAAAGGGACCTCTTAATTGGGCTTCATTGGCTTCTTACTTATTCCAAATTTTCTAATAAAATTGCAATATTTTCTACCTTGGATAGTGTTATTTATTTATTTACGTGTTTATTTATTTAAACAAATATCTCCCCTTTATTATTTTGTAAATAACTCAAGGTGGTGAACATCCTCCTCCTATTTTCCCCACAACAGCAACCTTGTGAGGTGAGTTGGGCTGAGAGGAAGGGACTGGCCCAAAATTACCCAGTCAGCTTTCATTTTAAGGCAGAATTAGAACTCATAATTTATAGCCCAGTACCTTAACTGCTACACCATACTTTATAATCTGGTTTATAGCCCAGTGTCTTACTGCTACACCAAACTGGCTTTATTTTCTGGATGTACTCCTTTTAACATCAGATGCCTCTGCTAATTCCAGGACATTTTTATAACTGCATCAAAAACATGGAACAAGGATTTGTCAGGCACAGACAGTGGTGGGATTCAAATATGTGAACAACTGGTCCTATGTGTGGATGCCGCTTCCAGAAATCCATTCTGGACCTGGGCAACAAAACATTACCTTCCGGTTCTGCCGAACTGATATGAACTGGCTGAATCCCACCAATGGGCACAGATGCATTATAATGGTTTCCCGTACCTTTCTATTAAAATAAGCCTGGCTCTTGGTCTTTGTTTCGTAGTTCTACAGTTAGTCCTTATTTAGCAACCACAACTGGGACCAGTAATTGTTAAGCGAAGCAGTCACTAAATGAGACCATGATTGTGCTTATGATCTAACTTTACCTTTCCTTTGCTTTACAGACCTGTGACGGTGGTAAATGCAAGAACTGGTCACAAAGTTATATTTTCATCTCATCATTGTAACTGTGAACCATTGCTAAATGAGGAGTATCTGTACTTTGATTGTTTGAGCTTTTTTATATTAATGACTTTGGGTGGATTATAACACTCGTTGTTTTGCGAATTCATGCCCTCAGTAGCCTCTGAACCTGTGCCAATATGTCTACTGATTTTCCTTTCAGATGTTGTTCCCAACATTGAACAAGAACCACAATGTACATTTACATCATTGTTGGGCTTCATCTCAAGAAATGTATACATCTATGGCCTGTCCTATGTGGCTCAACCTATTCTTCAAAGCAGCTTAAGACAGAACAAGTAGCAATGGATTATATTCAAAGAAAGAACCAACCTAGAAATGAGGAATTTCCTGACAGTAAGAACTATTAATCAGTGGAATGGCTTGTCTCCAGAAGTTGTGGGTGCTTCATCACTGGAGGTGACAGTCATTTGTCCAAAATGGTATAAGGTCTTCTGCTTGAGTTGGGGGGTTGGGCTGGAGGGCCTCCAGGGTCCCTTCCAACTCTATGATTCT
>NW_015411775.1:0-1904 GCF_001527695.2 Protobothrops mucrosquamatus
GGAGAAACTTCCTGACAGTTAGAACAATTAACCAGTGGAACAACCTGCCTCCAGAAGCGGTGAATGCTCCAACACTGGAAGTTTTTAAGAAGAGACTGGACAGCCATTTGTCTGAAATGGTATAGGGTTTCCTGCCTGAGCAGGGGGTTGGACTTGATGACCTCCAAGGTCCCTTCCAACTTTATTATTATTATTATTAACTCCCAGAATTCCCAGCTGGGGAGAATTCTGGGAATTGAAGTCCACTCATCTCAGTTACCAAGAAGAGACTCAAGATCACGTGAAGTGTTAATACTACTTTACAATGCCTTGGTAAGGCCACACTTGGAATCCTGCATCCAGTTTTGGCCACCATGATATAAAAAAGATGTTGAGACTCTGGAAAGAGGGCAGAGAAAAGCAACAAAGATGATCAGGGGACAGGAGGCTAAAACATACAAGGAACGGTTGCTGGAATTGGGGATGTCTAGTTTAACGAAGAGAAGGACGAGGAGGGACATGATAGCAGTGTTCCAGTATCTCAGGGGCTGCCCCAAAGAAGAGGGAGTCAAGCTATTCGCCAAAGCGCCAGAAGGCAGGACAAGAAGCAACGGATGGAAACTCATCAAGGAGAGAAGCAACCTGGAACTAAGGAGAAACTTCCTGACAGTGAGAACAATTAACCAGTGGAACAACCTGCCTCCAGAAGCAGTGAATGCTCCAACCCTGGAAGTTTTTAAGAAGAGACTGGACAGCCATTTGTCTGAAATGGTGTGTAGGGTTTCCTGCATGAACAGAGGGTTGGACTCGATGACCTCCAAGGGTCCAAGGTCCCTTCCAACTATTCTATTCTATTCCATTCCATTCCATTCCATCCCATCCCCATTCCATCTCCATCCTTCTATTCTATTCTATTCTATTCTATTCTATTCTATTCTATATTCTATTCTTATATCCAGGGCTTTTTTTCTCGGAGAAAAGGTGGCGGAACTCAAACCTGGCCACGCCCTCATCAAACTCTAGGACCGCCCCTTTAGAGAACAGGAATGCAAGTAAAATTTGGGAGGGGCTATTTCCGGTGTGGGAGGGGCTATTTCCGGTGCGGCCGGGCCGGAAAAAGGTGCCGGAACGCGGTTCCGCCGCGTTCCGGCTGAAAAAAAGCCCTGCTTATATCTATCTCTATTCTATTCTATTCTATTCTATTCTATTCTATTCTATTCTATTTCTATTCTATTCTATTCTATTTCTTATTCTATTCTATTCTATTCTATTCCATTCCATTCCATTCCATTGAGATTGGACAACCATTTGTCTGAAATGGTATATGGTCTCCTGCTTGAGGAAGGGGTTGGACTAGAAGACCTCCAAGGTCCCTTCGAACTCTGTTATTCTGTTCAGTTGTTCAGGGCCACCCTCAGATAAAAGGGATTCCCCTCACCCCCATGCAGCAGTGACATGAGAGCACCCATTTACGCAAATATTCAAACGTAAGAAATCAGTGGGGCTCTTCCTTTGTCAAGCCTTTTTACAGAAAAGACCTTGTTGAAGCAATTCTCTCCCCCCCCCCTCTGATTTTCTTCCCTGCTCTGTTTCACTAGCTCTCTGCCCCTTCCCTCCCCTCCCCTTCCACTCCAATACAGCTGATCCTCTCCCCATCCTGGCCTGTTCCGATCACATGATGCTCCCTCTCCTTCCATAGACCAAGCTGGGCATGAGTCACCTCTGCCCGGGCTGCCTCACTGAGCATGCTCCCTGCATCCCAACCTGGAGCATCACAACAACGTCTGGAGCTGAAAAGCAACGCAAGAGATTTCTACCTCCTTTCCCTGCTGGCTTATTCTCACGTCACCCTCGCCCTCTTCCTCGGACCAACTGCCTCAGCATCCCTTCTAACCATGATTGTGTACCAGGAAGCCAAAGCCAAG
>NW_015411776.1:0-1904 GCF_001527695.2 Protobothrops mucrosquamatus
CTTTCAGCTTCAATACATGACATCAATAACTGAATCCTACTGTGATCTGATTGGCTCATTGCCAAAACAAGATGACACCTGATTGGCTCTCTAAACACTCATGCTCATTGGCTACAACCAGATGAAGGAAAGCTGCCTGATATCAACCTAAGCAAGTTGTGCTTCCTTTTTCTGGTTATTTGGCTATAACTTTTCATAGAACACAGCACAGATAATTGAACAAACTTTGTTGCATTACATTCTTGATTAAATTATCTTTCCATTGATATATAATGTTATGGTACTACTCCCCCCCAAAAAGTGGTGTTATCAAACCTCAAAAATACACTTTTCCCAAACGGTTTCCCCAATTTTGGCCACTACTGTACTTTGAAAGCTATATTTGTCCAATAAGGAAGTATTCTTTCAAAGAATGGAGAAATGTAGGATTTTAATTTGCACATCAAAAGGTTTTAGCAAAAACAGCAGTTCCTGATCTATAAATTCTGAGAGAGAGAGGAAGAGACACAGAAAGACATGCATGAACAAGGCTAATTCTAATGCACCCAAGTGTTTAATATGAGTTAATTTGATTTGATTTGATCTGTAAGGCTCCCTAATTAGCAAATAACTCAAAGCAAGAAAAGTTAAAAACCCAATGTAACAGAACTAGAATAATATAAGTAACAAATTCCTCAGGGAATAGAAAAACTATTAACTATTAAAAATTAATAGTTATATTCATTGTTATTAATAATTAACTATTAAAAAGTTATACTAGTGAGTTCACAATCCCCTTCTCCACAGCTCCAGGGCCTGTTGGATCCCTGATGAAAACTGGGGAAATCAAGGAAAGTGTGGTTTACAACCATCCTGCAATTCAGGGTTGCTATGAACTTCTAAGATTAAAGTTTACCACACAACACAAAGCGCTCTTCAAATTTAGTTTCCAACTAAATCCAGCCCATCTGTGATCACCCATGTAAATGTATGAGAGCTAGTGTGAGCTAGTAGTTTAAGGAGGGGGGCAAGTTCACTCAGGGTCAAGTACACTTGCGGTCACAAAAAATATGGTGCATTATTTGGGGGCATTCTTCTTAATTTAGCCTCCTACACAGGGTTGTTGCCCTGAGGAAAAATAGGAGTCAGGAGTGAGCTTCTAAATCCCGTCTTTTTAGCCAAGTTGATTTTATAGTATTGTATTTGTATTATGATAAATTATACAGTTTAATTTTTTTTAAATATTGTAGGCTGTTTAGAGTGACCTTGAGGCAAGATGAGCGGCTAATAAATTTTACAAATAAACAAATAAAAAAGTCAGAAGAAAATGCTCTTGAAGGAAAGACAAAATATAACTCTAAAAATAAACAACACCTGTGTCAAATGTTTTCTCCAGATTTTTATTAAAATAATTTATAAAGCTGTGGTGCTCATCTGTTTCAGAAACCCCGGGCCCCTCTTCTTTCATAAATTCAGACCACCCGCAAATATCCTGCCTGACCCCCCACACAGCAAATTAGCCAAGCGAAGACAGGTACAGTGTTTACAATGATTTAGATGTAATCTATAACATACATCTTTCCTCCCAATCTAATTAATTCCTCTAATAGAACTAATCAGCACCCTAAATAAAAGGCTTGCTAGCAATTAAAAAAAATTAAAAATGCTATCTATCCTAAAATACAATTATCCCAACAAACTCAATTACACGCCTCAGTTCCTTCTTAAATTGTGTTGCTGACTTGTTTCTTCAAACCAACCTATGACTTATTCAAGTTTTGATTGTTAAGAGAAATCACCACTCTCTAAATCAGATAGTGTTTACGAAAATATACAGCCACAGCACTTTATTACCCCCGTGGGTGAAATTAAATTGATACATGGAAACCAAATGAGTAAAGCTGGGCAGAAAGCAGCTTCTTAGG
>NW_015411777.1:0-1399 GCF_001527695.2 Protobothrops mucrosquamatus
ACACACCGAATTATTAAATGATGCAAAATTAGGCACCATCAGATATTAGCAATTTACCAGATTGAGGACTATCAAATTTTTCAGTACTGATGGCTGCACACCGTCTCATGAATCACAAGCTGCAAATTTTAAATCCCATTTGCTGGGAAGTGGGGCTATCATTCTCCTATCCTGTTGGTGACCCTGCTTGAAACACCAGTGGGGCCACTATGTGACCCAGAATGCTGTAATAGACAGGAACTGGCCTGATCCAGCAGGGTAGTTCTTAGGTTGTTGTGTTGTACTAACCCATCTAAATTAGAAAGTCCAGAGGACTTCTGTTAATTGATGCAATAAAAGATTTGCTGCAGGCAATTCAGTGGCAGTGTTCCCCATTTTTACTAACAGCCCCTTTGCACTTTGGTTAGCGGAACACTGGTTCAGAAACAGATCTAAGAATATTGCTAGGATTTGCTGAAGAGCATCAAATTAGGAATGCCAAACTTCAGATTGGAGATTTTTTATTTTGTATATTTCTTGTAGAAAAGCATTTTATTTAAAGTAGATGTTAACAGATAGTTGTGTTAATGTCTAACTCACTAAATAAAATATTACTTTTTAAAGATATTCACTTTCTCTTATATAGTTTTGCTACTGATAACCACTGATAATCAGAAATTAATTCTTTTGTGTTTATAAAGAACCTTTTTTCAAATTTTCAAATTTAAATTTTTTTATTATTTTTATCATAAAAAAACACATCACAAATACATCACAATACAAAAAACCCCACTCCCCACCCCCCACCCCCCGGACTTCCCAAACCTTATCCCAGGATACTATTCAACTAAAAGTAAACTACTAATAATATCCCTAACTCCACAAAATAATATTCTACATAAGTAGGTGAAATATGTAAAAAAAAGAAACACATTATCTAAAAGCCTAGATTATATTCCACCATTCTATGCTTATTTTGAATATAAACAATCCATCTTCTCCATATTGATAAAAATTGTTCATTTGAGTGATTCTTCAAATAAGCTGAAATTTTTGCCATTTCAGCAAGATGCGAAACCTTCAATCTCCAGTCCTCCATTGTAGGTAAGACTTTACTCTTCCAATTTTGAGCTATCAGCAAACGGGCAGCAGTTAAGCAATACAACATCAAATTCGTTTCTTTTACATCCAAACTTTGTGTAATACCCAGGAGAAACAACCGAGGCAAGAAAAAGATTCTTCTTTTAAAAATTTGCTGTAGGTTCCACCACAATTTTATCCAAAAAGCCTTAATAACCTTGCAAGTCCACCACATATGAAAAAAAGTTGCATCTTGTTGTCCACACCTCCAGCACTTGGATTCATAATTCTCATAAATGCGAGACATAGTTGCAGGATCCATGTGCCATCTGTAAAACAT
>NW_015411777.1:10150-12054 GCF_001527695.2 Protobothrops mucrosquamatus
ATGACCTTTTTGCCACAGTTGATAAGCGAATCACTGCAGTTGTTAATTGTGTGGTTGTTAAGCAAATCTGTCTTCCCCCATTGATTTGGCTTGTCGGAAGCCAGCTGGGAAGGTAACAAATAGTAATAGCACTTAGACATATATACCGCTTCACAGTGTTTTACAGCCCTCTCTAAGTGATTTACAGAGTCAGCCTATTGCCCCCAATTATCTGGGTCCTCATTTTACTGACGGTGGAAGAATGGAAGGCTTGGTCAACCCTGAGCCTGAGATTCGAACTGCCGAACTGCTGGCAGCCGGCAGTCAGCAGAAGTAGCCTGCAATACTTCATTCTAACCACTGCACCACCATGGTTTATATGGTGATCACATGACCCCGGGACAGTGCAAATGTCATAAATACATGCCAGTGGCCAAGGGCCTGAATTTTGATCAAGGGGATGCTACGACAGTTGTAAGCGTGAAAACCGTCATAAGTTACCTTTTTTCAGTGTTGTTGTAACTTTGAACAGTCACTAAATGAATGATTGCAAGTTGAGGACTCCCTGTATAGAATGTATTTCTATGCTTGTAAAAAACAAAAGTTGATTAATGCATCTCTTATTGAAATCAGCCATATGATGCTATTTCATTGAGAAGCATATATGCACTAAAGACTTCAACTGAAATTATGCCCTTCTGTACAACAGAATATTTCCCACTTGCTCAAGTGAACAGGACACCATGTCACTTCACAGCCCTTGTTAATACGGTTTAATATTCAAAAGGTTTCAATGGCAAAACACTGCCCTTTGGACTGTTAGAATGCCATCCACTCTGCTTGCTATCCTTCTTTCCCACTCTGGCATGGATATACATGAAGTCCCAGTAAATGATCATTAGAATAACTGGCTGAAAAAGATGAGCTCAGCCAAGTGCAGCTGCATTTTATATAAAGAGATAAATCAAAAAGAGACCAGATCCACTTGATCTATTTCAGCCATAGGCAAGACGTTGCTGATGTTACCCTTCCCCATGGAATAAGATATACTTCTCAATCATGAGCAAGAAGCTGATCAATATCAAGGCACCCCATTATTATAAAATGATTGACTCTAAAGGAATTAAGAAGTTTCTGACAATTATGGGCTGCCTGTCAACATCATTCTGGCTTGTGACAGGCTACGTGGTGTAGCTATGGGGAGCTCAGAAATCAGCTTTGGGGATGCAAAGGAATGTTAGCATAAACACCCCAGTAATTACTTTCCCAGTGTGTGTAGTAAATTGCCCTGGTGAGTCTCATGGGTGAAATTCAACTTTTCTGAACGGAACTTTTGGGAGGTGATTATCACCGTGCTTGGTTTTGCTGACACAAATTTGAACTTTCAGTGTTATGGCATAACTTTTCCAACAATTTACAATTGTTCTATGCAACTAGAAAAACTAGCACAACTCTTGGGTTATTAAAAAGGTGAAACCTCAGGGAAACTTAGGAATCTGTACTATCTTGGCTTCTGGTTTGGAATCAGGTCTGACAAATATCAGCTAGTTGTTTATGTTAGAAACCTCTGATATAATATGCTAGGAAAGTTGAGAAATCAAATCAGCTCCCAGTCCATCTTGAAGCAGAATGAAACTTTTTTCTTCAGGAAGCAACAGATGTCCCCCTTTGGGGGAACTGAGGAATCTTGAAAAATAAGGTTCTACATTTAGGTAAGAAAAACAAGCACACACGTATAGAATAGGTGGTACCTGGCTCAACAGTAGTAACTGCGACAGAGATCTTGGAGTTCTAGTGGACAATCAAATATGAACCAGCAGGGTGCTGCAGCTGCCAAAAAAGCCAACACAGTCCTAGGCTGCATTAACAGATGGATAGAAACAAGATCACATGAAGGGTTAGTACCAATTTATAATGTCTTGGTA
>NW_015411778.1:0-1904 GCF_001527695.2 Protobothrops mucrosquamatus
TCTATTTCTTCCAGTAATAACTAACTTTAAGAATCTTCTTATCTTAAAATTTCCAATTTCTGACAATGGTACTTTCTACCACCAAGCTTTAAGCTTTTTCCCCAACCTTCCCTCCATTGTCTTTCATTCTTGGTTCTGCTCTTTGACTCCTAAGGTGGCCTGTCTTCTCATAACAAAGTCACTGGGAACCTCTTTTGCCTCTAAGCCTTCCTAAATAGGAAAACTGACCTTATTTGTTTTATTTCTTTAAAAGAGCTGACGTTTTGACCCTGAGCACTTCAGACAGGCTTTGATGCTCTAAGGCATGGGTGTCAAACTCACCGGAGCTGGGGTGGGTGCAGCCTCCACATGATGCAACTGGCCCACGGGCCGGTAGTTTGACACCCGTGCTCTAAGGGATACTCTAAGGTTTCAAAGGGATACTGACAGCCCTGACCTATTTTTGGATGAAGTTATTTATTGCTCTAATTTCTTTTCTTTTCTTTTTTTTTTATTAGATTTTTATTATTTTCAAATATAATAAAATATAAACATGAATTTGATGGATATAAATACAAAACATCAGTACACAAAAGAAAATATAATTTACGTATGATCCCCGCTGCCCCCTCTCCGCTTCCCCCTCTTTCACCTGCCAAACCTTCCTCCCCCTAAACTCTCAACCACTCCACCTTCCTCCTTTCACTCCCTACTTCCCAACCTCTTTCTCAAGCACCAACCGGAAGCAGTTTGGGATAGCAGCAAGGATCATCCTCATAAATATACTTCCAAAGTAATTAATAAACACATCAATTCTTATATATTTTTATCCTTTTCCCCCCTCCCCCCCGGACTTCCCAGAGCTAAACCCAGGAATAATTACAAAATAATTTTAATCTATCCAAAGCTATCCATTCATACGATAAACAAATATAAAATTACTATAACTCTAAAATACAATAATAAACTTATAAAAATTTAATAATTAATCAAAAGCAAGATGATAATTTCTCAGTTCATATTTTTTCTGAATATAGTCTATCCATCTTCTCCATACCAGGATAAATGTCTCCTGTGAGTGATCCTTCAGGTATGCGGATATTTTAGCCATTTCTGCAAAATGTGAGACTTTCTGTCTCCAATCATCCATAGTTGGTAGTGTCTTTTTTTTCCAATTCTGAGCAATCAATATTCTTGCTGCTGTGATGCAATACAACATAAGATTCATTTCTTTTCTATCCAAGTTCTCCATGATACCCAATAAAAATAATTGCGGTGTAAATTTTATCTTTTTCCTAAGAATCTGTTGGATATTCCACCATATTTTGATCCAAAAAGCTTTAACCTCCCTACAAGTCCACCAAATATGGTAATAGGTCGCATCCATATTATCACATCTCCAACATTTTGGCTGCAAATTCGGATACATGCAAGATAATTTTTGAGGATCCAGATGCCATCTATAAAACATTTTATAAAAATTTTCCCTTAAATTCTGAGCTTGGGTAAACTTAACATTTCTAACCCAAATTGTCTCCCAAGTCTCTAACATAATTGGTTCTTGAATGTTTTGAGCCCATTTGATCATACAATCTTTAACTAATTCTGTTTCCGAATCCAACTCTAATAATACACTGTAAATTCTTCTAATATGGGCTCTACTTTGATCTTTGATCTGCTTTATCAAATTCCCATCTTCCAACATAAGACCCAGTTTTTGGTCTACACACCATCTTTCAGCCAATTGATAATATAAGAACCAAGACTGAAGCACTTTCTCTTGTCTCAATTCATCCAATAATTTAATTTGCCAGTCTTGACCCTTTAGAACCAATAAGTCTCTATAAGTAATTCCCTCTAATTTAACTCCCGTAGTTATTCCTTGTATTGCATGTTCCGGAATTGCCCACATTGGTATCTTAAAA
>NW_015411779.1:0-1904 GCF_001527695.2 Protobothrops mucrosquamatus
CTCCAATAACTATGTTGGGGAGACCTCTAAAAGGCTGAAAACTAGAATACAGGAGCACAGATTAGCGATTAAAAGAGGGGAACAATATTCGCAGCTATGGACGCATATGGCAGAGACTGGGCATCGGTTTGATTTTGAGGGTGCACAGATTCTGGCCAGTGATGGTACGAAGGGTGGCCGCCTACTTAAAGAGGCATGGTTATCCAACAGTGATTCCATTAATCGCCACATTGATCTTTGCCCAGCACATCTATCTTTAAGATCTTGGTGCATGGGCCCCCCACCCCATTGCAAACAGCCCGTGGAACCATCGTGTATACGAGTTGGCAGAATATCAAAGAAACCCCCCCAATCTCCGTGTCATTTCCAACGAACAACCGACATCCTGGAGAAACATGAACGGCACTCCGGAGACCCCCCACCCCCCAGAACCATTGAATATCCCCAGGAGATCGAGGAGACATCATACGGAGTAAAAAGGGGAGGTTGTGCTTTAACAACTGGCACGCCTCGCCCTAGGCAACTAAGAAGCCCGGTAGGGCTCGATAGGAGCCCATGGTTTGATCAAAGGCAATGGACCGTTCCAGCTAGAATCCAAGACCCCCCATTCCATCAGGAGGAGGAGGGAACTACCACCACCCCGACTCGACAGGAGACGATGACCTACCCACTGCATGGACTCCGGACTCCAGCGCGGAGGTGCTGGGGAGGGGAGCTGAGCAGGCTGCACGATCTGCAGGATGGTTGGCAGACGGAAGACAACAAACGGGGGAGAAAGGGGAGGATTGCAACTGCAGCCCCAGACCTCGGATCTCGGACTCCAGCACGAATGCATTGGGGAGGAGAACGGAACAAGCTGAACGGCCTACGTGGTGGTGGGCAGACGGAGGACACCAGCCGGGGGGAAAGGGGGAGGATTGCGATTGTAGCCCCCAACCCCCGCATCTACAATGACAACTGTGTTGGACTTGAAACACAGGGGGGGGGGATGAGAGGGGAGAAAGTCGCACCATTGGGAGGGAGACGGGGAGGAGTGGGGGGGTGCCGAGAGGCAGATTGCTGACTGGGAAGGAGAAAGGGAAAAGCCTGCAACCCCCGTGCATCGCGTTTGCAATGGTAATTACATCGGAACAAAAAAGGGGGGAGATAAGAAAATAGGAGGCTGTACCATCAAAAAGGAGACGGGGAGGGGGGGAGACGTTGGAAAGCGAGTTGGTACGACGTGTACTCGACTATGGACAAAGAAGTGTGGGGCGACATTGGAAAGGACCCAAGGGGAAGGGTGTGAAGGTGATATGGAAAGGAAAACGGAAGACAGATCTGAGCGCGCGAAAGGAGACCCTCCATTGACATCTAGCTCTAAAAAAGAAAAATCCCCTGATGTTAGCTGTGTGGATGAGAGACGTGGGAGGGAGCAAGCCGTTACCAAGGAACCGGTGTCAGGAACGTGCCTAGTCATGACCGGCCCAATAACGAGGTCAAGGAGCCGTGCGCGCACACTAGTCAAGCTACAAAAGTGACTCCCATGGACTGACATCTTGAGCCCTGAGGACGTCAGCAGATAGCTGACGAAAGCTAGGCGTTTTAATTGATTTTATTAGTAATTTTAGTAATTTTAATATTAAACCAAATTATTTTATCATATTCCCTGGTGCTCGTGTTTTCTCACTGTTTTAATATATATATGTATATATATATATATGTAGGTCTTTAGTTATTTGGGTTTTCTCCCGCGTAGAATTAGAAGTGTCTTGGCGACGTTTCGACGAAGTCACATTCGTCATCTTCAGGCTGGTGTCTTCAGCTTCGTGCTTCTGGGAGTGCTTCTGGGAGTGCTTCTGGGAGCTCCCAGAAGCATGAAGCTGAAGACACCAGCCTGAAGATGACGAATGTGACTTCGTCGA
>NW_015411780.1:0-1904 GCF_001527695.2 Protobothrops mucrosquamatus
AAGTATTAGGGATGGACTGTTTTCACTCTCTTTCTGTCACACATAATATATGGGTTGAATTGCCTCTTAATTCCTCTGGAATGCACTCCCTCATTCCTAGGAATCCACCTCCTCACAAAATTCCATCATATATATATACTAAGTATTTTACAGTTATTACTGAGAATTATGGGAGTTGATGTTCAAACATCTTAAATGGTCGTGGATTACATGATATTAGATTCAGTCTTTCACTTTACCTATTGGGTTAGATAATCATAGAGAGCAAAGTCTTAGTAGGCAAAGCTCCATTATTTATATACTTTAAGGTATACATTTTGCACTCTGATTCAGGTGACAGATAATTCCCCAAGTGGCCTCAACGACTTTCAAAGTCCAGTTGCCTTTTGAAAAAACACCTTTGAGACAACCATGACTTGGATGACTGAGAATCCCTATAGACATTCATGTCACTGTTTCCCTCTTTTAAATTTACAGGCTCTTTCTCCTTAAGCTTGACACATCTGCATTTGAAGAGGAGGAGCATGGCTTGGCTTCAAGTCCTTATGTATCAGATAATTTGTTTGTTGGAGTGGATTATACCGTAGACTGATGGTTTCCTTTCTCTGGTCTTCAGTATCCAAGGTCCCCAGTTTTTCAGATGGGACTTCAACATCCCTATCCAGAGATTCCAGAGACACCACCTAAAAAGGAATATTTTGAATATGATCCTTCCTCCAAGGCTAAAAGAAGGTTGAAATCTTTTAACATTTGACATATGCTCTTTTTCAAAATGTGCTAAGAATGAGCTAAGAGAAATTAAGCACATAGCACAAATACAGTAAAGAACATTCTACCTCTCAGTCCTGACCTTATCAAATGCCAATGGAGTTCCCTAAGCATACTAAAAGCTTAGATAATCTGATGAGAAAGTATAAGAAGAGACAAGCTGATGGTGGGGGAAATTTTGTGGATTAATATGTGCAGAACTGTGGGTTGGAACCACTCTTACAGTGTTTGTTTTCCCAATCTGTACTGTTTTATTTCAGTGGAGCATAACCAAATCAGCGTGTACTCATTTCCAAAACAAAGAAATCAAAGTTATAATTCCTCCTAGGGAATAAATACCATTCAATGTTCTGAGGAAACATGAAAAGGATACAGTACTATAAAGATTCTTCACAAAAAGAAATCATATAGATTTTGCAATAAGCAAAAATCTACAACCTGCCTAAATAGACAAATTTGTGCTGTTGCATTTTTTGAAAAAAATAAAAATTAAAAATTAAGCTAGCTAAATTCTCAGATGCATTCTTCCTCCAGTGTATCTTTTTGTGTTTGTGTTTATACATATACTTGGTCATGGTTTAATTATGATGATGAACTAGTGGTGGGATTCAGCCGGTTTGCACCATTCAGCAGAACCGCTAACTAATTTTTTGTTGCCCAGAACGGACTTCCGGAAGCGGCATCCACACAGAGAACCGGTTGTTCACATATTTGAATCCCATCACTGTGATGAACCCACAGTTGACTGGATTCATAAACCATAGTATGATATGCACCACAGTTTAAAATGTAAAATGGCAGGTTTCACACAACTGGTGATATCCATAAACTTAGCAAGTTGTATCTTTCCAGTTTCAATGTATTTTGTATTTTCCTGTTTTATGTCTGCCGAACTGTTTGTGAACAGTCTTGAATACAGCTTGTATCAAAGTTGCTGTTCTCCAGCATGAGGGATGGATAATCCACTTGATTGGGTTTCCTGAAGTCCCTTGTACCCAATAAGACTAAGTCTGCGATAGCCACGCCTCCTGCCTGGCCGCACATGCCCAGTTCAGACTTAGTCTTACCCAGACAAGGCGTGTTGTTTTCTCTGCTCTCCAGACTCAGGTTTTATTTAACTTTTTTGGATATTTCTA
>NW_015411781.1:0-1904 GCF_001527695.2 Protobothrops mucrosquamatus
GTTGCTGGAAGCTATTTTCTCCTTATCTAAATGATTTTTTGTGCTTACATGTTGTGTGACAGCTTTTATACCATTATATTCAATTGTGAACGATTTCTGACACAATTTACAGTAGGCCGTCGTATTTGTTCTGTCGGTTTCGTTGTTGGTAATCCATGCAAAAGTAGCTTCCCAGTCTTTGGTGTATTTGCACACTCCTTTCTTTCGTTTTAAAGAATTCAAAATCTCGCCGCTGTCACTCTCATCACTCGATGCCATTTTAGGTCAGTTGACACTCTCGCGCTCTACATATTGAGGCTAGTACTCATTGAACCTCAAATGATGATACGTTACTGAGTTCCAAAACATACCTATTCAACTAAGAAAAAAGTATAATATAAAAATAATAGGTAAATGCGAGTTAAGAAAAATAGTATGTAAATAATTTTATATACTTTTATTAAATGTCTTGTGAAACAATTGAGTATGATTAATAATTTTTTCAGAGAATCGAGTTCAATGGATATTTGATCTTTGTCTCATTCTAACATGAAAAAAAAGACAAAACGCGATTCTCCTATCCTTATTCTCTTAGACTGTACAGCTTTAGATTACGTACCATTTCATCATAAAGCTTTTGAATAAAAAAAATGTCCACTGTTTTGTAAAAAAAAATAGTGAACATAATGTGAAAAAAGCGGACTGTCCGCTCAAATAGTGGACACCTGGCAACTCTATCGTTAACCTCTTCCCGTTCACTCTTGTATTGGGGTAGCCGGGATAGCGCATCAGCTAGGACGTTCTTTCCTCCTGGTATGTACTTTAGAGTGAAATTGAAGCGGTTAAAGTACTGTGCCCACCACACTTGCTTTGGGGACAATTTGCGGGGAGTTTTCAGTGCTTCTAAATTTTTGTGATCTGTCCATACCTCAAATGGCACCTTGCTCCCCTCCAGATAGTGTCGCCACTTTAATAGTGCCCATCTAATCGCGAAGGCCTCTTTCTCCCAGATTGCCCATCTCCGCTCGCTCTCAGTAAATTTCTTAGAGGTGTAGGCGCAGGGTTGCAGGATCCCATTTTCGTTCTTTTGCAGTAACACAGCTCAAACTGCCACATCGCTGGCATCGGCTTGAATCACAAAGGGTTCCCCTGGGCAGGAGTGCTTTAGGACCGGTTCAGCAGCAAATAGTCTTTTTAAGTTCTCAAAAGCTGTTTGACAACCCATTGTCCATGCTAGTGGTTGGCCCGGTCGTGGCTTCCCTCCTCCTTTGCCTGTTTTGAGTAGTTCGGTAAGGGGTAGGGCAATCTCGGCAAAAGAGGGGATAAATTAACGATAAAAGTTGGCAAAACCCAGAAAACTCTGGAGCTGTTTGTGAGTCTTTGGGGGCTGCCATTCGATTATGGCTTTCACCTTGGCTGGGTCCATTTCAATACCCTCGTTGGAAATTCTATAGCCAAGATAGTCCAATCGGGTTTGATGAATTCACATTTCGACAGTTTGGCATAAAGCTTGGCATTCAATAGTTTCTTTAACACTTCTCTTACCAGCTTTATGTGATCAGTCATGTTCGTGCTATATATCAGGATATCATCAAAATACACCAAAACCCCTTTGTACAAGTGATCATGTAGTACCTCATTAATCAACTGCATGAATACAGCTGGGGCCCCCTGTAATCCAAACGGCATGACTTTGAACTGATAGCTCCCCATTGGACAGTTGAAAGCAGTTTTCCACTCGTCTCCCTCTTTTATTCTCACCCGGTAGTATGCCTCTCTCAGGTCTAGTTTAGTGAAGACACTCCCTTTAGCCAGATGGGTTAATAAGTCCTTTAGGAGGGGGAGTGGGTATTTGTTTTCCACACTCACAGCATTGAGACCCTTATAGTCCACGCAGAGACGAAGCGACCCATCTTTTTTTTCTT
>NW_015411782.1:0-1904 GCF_001527695.2 Protobothrops mucrosquamatus
AATGAGAAGGAAGGACTCACTGGAGAAGGGCCTAATGCTGGGAAAGATTGAGGGCAATAGAAGAAGGGGACGACAGAGAATGAGGTGGCTGGATGGAGTCACTGAAGCAGTAGGTGTGAACTTAAATGGACTCCAGAAGATGGTAGAGGACAGGAAGACCTGGAGGAACGTTGTCCATGGGGTCGCGATGGGTCGGACACGACTTCGCAATTAACAACAACAACAACAAAGCTGCTCAGAGTTGTGTTCTAAGACGGACAGCCGTACAAATATTTTAAATCAATAATATTCAAAATTCAGCAACTGCTTCTCAAATTATGAGATGAATTTAAAATCTTTGAATAAATAACTCTCATTTTTCTTGTTACTACATTAGGACTAGGCAGATGATGTTTGTCAATGCTTCAGTGTCCCATTATTGTAATGCAAATATAACCTGCAATTTAGCCATACGCTACTTTCAATTTTCTTCAAGGGTTTTCTCACACTGTCCTCTGGTTTAAGACATAATTCAGCTTCCCTGTCCAATTGTGATTTGATCTATAGAACTACAACTTCCATTATCCCCAACCAATCCAGCTATTTTCCAGCATTATTGTGAATGAATGGAGACTCATCTGGCACGTCTGATCTGTTCCATATTCAGGAAGAATGATGTATTGGGGTGCATTCAGTATATTTGCAGTGAAAAAGCAGCAATATTTATAATTGTTTTCTATGTGCCAAACTCAAATTCTGCCTTTAATTCAACCTTTGCCAATAATAAATGCTGAATAACTTGTAAATACTAAATTTTGATTCATGTTTAGGCTTCTAACCCTTCTTCCAATCTTTTTTAAAACAATAGAGTAAATGTTACATCTTTTCCCTTTTTATTCTCTTGTGAATGTTATCTTGCCATTAATACTGTCTTTTATTTCAAAATTGTAAATATGACAGAAGATAGAAAAAGAACCTTCTTCCTTTGTCCTGCTCACATTGGGCAACAAAATTCACAAAAGCAAGGTAATAGACATCATCTTCTTTTTCATAAGGTAAAAAAGAGTTTGAGGTCACTAAATTCTGAAAAATTGTTTCAAAAGTATCCAAAACGTTTTTAAGATAAAAGAAAGGCTGGGGAATCTGAACAGCCCAATAGCCTAAGTAGCATGACCAAAAATGAAGAACACTGCAAGATGGAGTTCAGATTTCCAAAGGCAACAAAAAAACAGTCCTTAGTGCATACAAATGCTTGACTCCACTATGGAGTATCTGATCCCCCCATGCTGAAGACAGTGTATTGCTTTAACAAATATCTCCATGTTGGAGTCATTTTTTTAATCATGAAAAAGCAAGAAACAAACTTTGTAAATAAATAAATCCTCTGTGCCCCTATGTCAGCAACAAGGAGACTGAGAGACCTGTCTGCATTGCATGGTGCGAGTAGATTCCAACCAGCCCATCAAAATCTGAGCTGTTCTTTGGAAACAGTTTTTGAGGTAGCGAATTTTCATTCCTAAAGGGGTGGAAAGGAGACAACACCCTATTGCTCCACTTTAAATTCAGGATTAATTGATCTGGCCTCAGGGTCAGCTGTGGCCTTATTAATGGTGTATTTAAACCTCTGCACAAGTGGCAAAGTTATTCCTGTTTCCCCAGGGTCAAAGTAAGCCACCTTGTTCAGAGCGTCATTTACACAAGGATTACTCAATTGTCAGATTTCAGAATGAATATTTAATACAGCTAATCCTCAACATATTATTATTATTATTATTATTATTACTTTAATTTATACCCCGCCCTTCTCCCGAAGGACTCAGGGCGGCTTACAGGCAAATAAAAAACGAAACTATACAATAAATATCTAAAAACAATTAAAATATATATTAAATTAGCCTGTTATTTTTAGAAAAGTTATAAAATCC
>NW_015411783.1:0-1904 GCF_001527695.2 Protobothrops mucrosquamatus
CTTGCACATTTAATTTTTATTATTTATACCAACAGGCTTCTGTAAAAATGAAAAAGGGAAATATAAATGCCACAGGTAGTTGGGGGATAACATTAAACGCACTTGAATAGTGAGGTGGCCAGCTTATATTTTAGAAAAAAAAGAAACTCGGTTACTCTTATCATTATCCCCACTTGCTTTGTGGGTAGCTAAAATACTAATAATAATAATATTATCACCAGAGAGGGCAGAGGTATAAGAATAATAAGAATATCCTGCTATCAGGAGCCCAGCAATGCCCTGCATAGTGTTGGGCTACCAACACAAGAATGTCCCATGCTTTTTTCTAGATTTCCCTTCCTCCCCCAAGACATGCAACTATATAGTGAGTCAGGTTTATATATTGATTTTTGTTAAAGGCGTATTCACACAGAATGAAACTCACACTGACGTAGGGGTTAAAAGTGGCGAAATTGACATAGACTGGATTGGAAGAACTTCTGTATGAAAACGTCGCAGTTTATGAACGTCCCTCCTGCCACTTTTGTTTATAATTAGCTAGCATGACAAGGGTTTTCCATTTAGCGAGGGTGGGTTGCCTTTGCTGCTTATCGCAAGCCGTTGTGCAAAGGCTTGCTGCCGTGTGTAGCTCTAATTTAAGGTGGTAAATGATTTTGGCATTACTGGAATTGATTGTTCATCTGCTTAACTTTCCGCTTTCCTAAAAGAACTCCCCGGCCAGCAGCAGTCCTACTGCAGCCTGTGAGCTGTCAGATTTTATCAGTTAAAGGTGGTTAAATCTGGACACCAGCGGAACAGCGATGCCCAGGAATTGCTTGCAATAAATACAAGAAAAATGGGAATAGTGCAGGCAGAGAAGGGATTACGTGGGGACCGCATTCGGTATGTGAACTGAATGTAACTGTTCAGATAAGTGTGCAATGGACTGTAGCTTTGTGGATGATATTTGGAACGAGTTCAAAATACCCCCACACAGTAATCAGGGTTGTGAGCTGAGTTCTTATTTAATTTTTGTCATGCTGTTCTCTGGATTTTTTTTTGGGGGGGGGGGAAAGGAGTCTTCCATTAGTGTTCATCACTGCACTGGAAGCTCAATGATTTGAATTAATAGTATTTCTTCTTAAGATGTCAAAAACAGCCTTTAAGGACTTCTTAACCTCTTTGTGGATGTTGAAATTGGGTTAGCCAAACTTTTTTAGTTCTTATTTATTTATTTGTATCTTGTCTTTATTATTTTTACAAATAACACAAGGCAGTGAATATATCCAACACACCTTCCTCCTCCATTTCCCACCCAGCCCTGTGAGGCGATTTGGACTGAGAGACAGTGAATGGCCCAAAGCCACTCAGTTGGCCTTCATGGATAAGGTGGGACTTGAACTCACAGTCTCCTGGTGATGGGACCCCATCTTGCTTTCATGGCTATGGCAAGACTAGGATTAGAACTCATGGTCTTCCAACTTTTTAGCCTGCTGCCTTAACCACTAGACCAAATGCCTCTCTGTTGTTGATTATACTATATTCTTGAGAACACAATTCTCTAAAGAGTTTGTGCTTTCTAAAGAAGATTCCAAAAGCATTTTGTCTTAAACATAATTTTGAGTGAATGAAATGAATTTATTTATTTATTTATTTATTTGTTTAGATTTATATACCGCCCTTCTCCCGAAGGACTCAGGGCGGTGCACAGCATATTAAAAACAGTAATAAAATACCAAAAAATTAATAAATACCAAAATAAAAACCCCTCTAAGACCAAATTAAAAGCCAAATATTAGTAGCTGTGTCGTAATTAAAATTATATTAAAATCATCCCTAACTAAAATCCTCCCTAGGTCAGGCCCGCTTGCTGGAAAAGCCATGTCTTGAGGGCGCGGCGGAAAGTAAGGAGATCCGGAATCATC